>NW_026600840.1:0-114150 GCF_029448725.1 Salvelinus fontinalis | reverse complement strand
GTCATTTAGTTTCTAAACCCGTCATGTAGTATCTAAACCCGTCATGTAGTATCTAAACCCGTCATGTAGTATCTAAACCCGTCATGTAGTATCTAAACATATCATGTAGTATCTAAACATATAATCTAGTATCTAAACCTGTCATCTAGTATCTAAACCCGTCATCTAGTATCTAAACCCGTCATCTAGTATCTAAACCTGTCATGTAGTATCTAAACCTGTCATCTAGTATCTAAACCCGTCATCTAGTATCTAAACCTGTCATCTAGTATCTAAACATATCATGTAGTATCTAAACCCGTCATGTAGTATCTAAACCTGTCATGTAGTATCTAAACCCGTCATGTAGTATCTAAACCCGTCATGTAGTATCTAAACCTGTCATGTAGTATCTAAACCTGTCATTTAGTATCTAAACCTGTCATGTAGTATCTAAACCCGTCATGTAGTATCTAAACCCGTCATGTAGTATCTAAACTCGTCATGTAGTATCTAAACCCGTCATGTAGTATCTAAACCCGTCATCTAGTATCTAAACCTGTCATCTAGTATCTAAACCTGTCATCTAGTGTCTAAACCCGTCATGTAGTATCTAAACATATCATGTAGTATCTAAACATATAATCTAGTATCTAAACCCGTCATGTAGTATCTAAACCCGTCATGTAGTATCTAAACCCGTCATGTAGTATCTAAACCCGTCATGTAGTATCTAAACCCGTCATGTAGTATCTAAACATATCATGTAGTATCTAAACATATAATCTAGTATCTAAACCCGTCATGTAGTATCTAAACCCGTCATCTAGTATCTAAACCTGTCATCTAGTATCTAAACCCGTCATCTAGTATCTAAACCCGTCATGTAGTATCTAAACCCGTCATGTAGTATCTAAACCCGTCATGTAGTATCTAAACCCGTCATGTAGTATCTAAACCCGTCATGTAGTATCTAAACCCGTCATTTAGTTTCTAAACCCGTCATGTAGTATCTAAACCCGTCACGTAGTATCTAAACCCGTCATGTAGTATCTAAACCCGTCATGTAGTATCTAAACATATCATGTAGTATCTAAACATATAATCTAGTATCTAAACCTGTCATCTAGTATCTAAACCCGTCATCTAGTATCTAAACCCGTCATCTAGTATCTAAACCTGTCATGTAGTATCTAAACCTGTCATCTAGTATCTAAACCCGTCATGTAGTATCTAAACCCGTCATCTAGTATCTAAACATATCATGTAGTATCTAAACCCGTCATGTAGTATCTAAACCTGTCATGTAGTATCTAAACCCGTCATGTAGTATCTAAACCCGTCATGTAGTATCTAAACCTGTCATGTAGTATCTAAACCTGTCATTTAGTATCTAAACCTGTCATGTAGTATCTAAACCCGTCATGTAGTATCTAAACCCGTCATGTAGTATCTAAACTCGTCATGTAGTATCTAAACCCGTCATGTAGTATCTAAACCCGTCATCTAGTATCTAAACCTGTCATCTAGTATCTAAACCTGTCATCTAGTGTCTAAACCCGTCATGTAGTATCTAAACATATCATGTAGTATCTAAACATATAATCTAGTATCTAAACCCGTCATGTAGTATCTAAACCCGTCATGTAGTATCTAAACCCGTCATGTAGTATCTAAACCCGTCATGTAGTATCTAAAACCGTCATGTAGTATCTAAACCCGTCATGTAGTATCTAAACCCGTCATCTAGTATCTAAACCCGTCATGTAGTATCTAAACCCGTCATGTAGTATCTAAACCCGTCATGTAGTATCTAAACCCGTCATCTAGTATCTAAACCCGTCATGTAGTATCTAAACATATCATGTAGTATCTAAACATATAATCTAGTATCTAAACCCGTCATGTAGTATCTAAACCCGTCATGTAGTATCTAAACCCGTCATGTAGTATCTAAACCCGTCATGTAGTATCTAAACCCGTCATCTAGTATCTAAACCTGTCATGTAGTATCTAAACCTGTCATTTAGTATCTAAACCTGTCATGTAGTATCTAAACCCGTCATGTAGTATCTAAACCCGTCATGTAGTATCTAAACCCGTCATGTAGTATCTAAACCCGTCATGTAGTATCTAAACCCGTCATCTAGTATCTAAACCTGTCATCTAGTATCTAAACCTGTCATCTAGTATCTAAACCTGTCATCTAGTATCTAAACCCGTCATGTAGTATCTAAACATATCATGTAGTATCTAAACATATAATCTAGTATCTAAACCCGTCATGTAGTATCTAAACCCGTCATGTAGTATCTAAACCCGTCATGTAGTATCTAAACCCGTCATGTAGTATCTAAAACCGTCATGTAGTATCTAAACCCGTCATGTAGTATCTAAACCCGTCATCTAGTATCTAAACCCGTCATGTAGTATCTAAACCCGTCATGTAGTATCTAAACCCGTCATGTAGTATCTAAACCCGTCATCTAGTATCTAAACCCGTCATGTAGTATCTAAACATATCATGTAGTATCTAAACATATAATCTAGTATCTAAACCCGTCATGTAGTATCTAAACCCGTCATCTAGTATCTAAACCTGTCATGTAGTATCTAAACCTGTCATCTAGTATCTAAACCCGTCATCTAGTATCTAAACCCATCATGTAGTATCTAAACCCGTCATGTAGTATCTAAACCCGTCATCTAGTATCTAAACCCGTCATGTAGTATCTAAACCTGTCATCTAGTATCTAAACCTTTCATCTAGTATCTAAACCCGTCATCTAGCATCTAAACCTGTCATGTAGTATCTAAACCCCTCATGTAGTATCTAAACCCGTCATGTAGTATCTAAACCCGTCATGTAGTATCTAAACATACCATGTAGTATCTAAACATATAATCTAGTATCTAAACCTGTCATCTAGTATCTAAACCCGTCATCTAGTATCTAAACCTGTCATGTAGTATCTAAACCCGTCATGTAGTATCTAAACCCGTCATGTAGTATCTAAACCCGTCATGTAGTATCTAAACCCGTCATGTAGTATCTAAACCCGTCATGTAGTATCTAAACCCGTCATGTAGTATCTAAACCCGTCATCTAGTATCTAAACCTGTCATCTAGTATCTAAACCCGTCATCTAGTATCTAAACCTGTCATGTAGTATCTAAACCTGTCATCTAGTATCTAAACCCGTCATGTAGTATCTAAACATATCATGTAGTATCTAAACATATAATCTAGTATCTAAACCCGTCATGTAGTATCTAAACCCGTCATGTAGTATCTAAACCCGTCATGTAGTATCTAAACCCGTCATGTAGTATCTAAACCCGTCATGTAGTATCTAAACCCGTCATGTAGTATCTAAACCCGTCATCTAGTATCTAAACCCGTCATGTAGTATCTAAACATATCATGTAGTATCTAAACATATAATCTAGTATCTAAACCCGTCATGTAGTATCTAAACCCGTCATGTAGTATCTAAACCCGTCATGTAGTATCTAAACCCGTCATGTAGTATCTAAACCCGTCATGTAGTATCTAAACCCGTCGTCTAGTATCTAAACCTGTCATCTCGTATCTAAACATATCATGTAGTATCTAAACATATAATCTAGCATCTAAACCCGTCATGTAGTATCTAAACCTGTCATCTAGTATCTAAACCCGTCATCTAGTATCTAAACCTGTCATGTAGTATCTAAACCCGTCATGTAGTATCTAAACCCGTCATGTAGTATCTAAACCCGTCATGTAGTATCTAAACCTGTCATCTAGTATCTAAACCCGTCATCTAGTATCTAAACCCGTCATGTAGTATCTAAACATATCATGTAGTATCTAAACATATAATCTAGAATCTAAACCCGTCATGTAGTATCTAAACCCGTCATGTAGTATCTAAACCCGTCATGTAGTATCTAAACCCGTCATGTAGTATCTAAACCCGTCATGTAGTATCTAAACCCGTCATGTAGTATCTAAACCCGTCATGTAGTATCTAAACATATCATGTAGTATCTAAACATATAATCTAGTATCTAAACCCGTCATGTAGTATCTAAACCCGTCATCTAGTATCTAAACCTGTCATCTAGTATCTAAACCCGTCATGTAGTATCTAAACCCGTCATGTAGTATCTAAACCCGTCATGTAGTATCTAAACCCGTCATGTAGTATCTAAACCCGTCATGTAGTATCTAAACCCGTAATTTAGTTTCTAAACCCGTCATGTAGTATCTAAACCCGTCATGTAGTATCTAAACCCGTCATGTAGTATCTAAACCCGTCATCTAGTATCTAAACCCGTCATCTAGTATCTAAACCCGCCATGTAGTATCTAAACCCGTCATGTAGTATCTAAACCCGTCATCTAGTATCTAAACCCGTCATCTAGTATCTAAACCCGTCATCTAGTATCTAAACCCATCATGTAGTATCTAAACCCGTCATGTAGTATCTAAACCCGTCATCTAGTATCTAAACCCGTCATGTAGTATCTAAACCTGTCATCTAGTATCTAAACCTTTCATCTAGTATCTAAACCCGTCATCTAGCATCTAAACCTGTCATGTAGTATCTAAACCCCTCATGTAGTATCTAAACCCGTCATGTAGTATCTAAACCCGTCATGTAGTATCTAAACATACCATGTAGTATCTAAACATATAATCTAGTATCTAAACCTGTCATCTAGTATCTAAACCCGTCATCTAGTATCTAAACCTGTCATGTAGTATCTAAACCCGTCATGTAGTATCTAAACCCGTCATGTAGTATCTAAACCCGTCATGTAGTATCTAAACCCGTCATGTAGTATCTAAACCCGTCATGTAGTATCTAAACCCGTCATGTAGTATCTAAACCCGTCATCTAGTATCTAAACCTGTCATCTAGTATCTAAACCCGTCATCTAGTATCTAAACCTGTCATGTAGTATCTAAACCTGTCATCTAGTATCTAAACCCGTCATGTAGTATCTAAACATATCATGTAGTATCTAAACATATAATCTAGTATCTAAACCCGTCATGTAGTATCTAAACCCGTCATGTAGTATCTAAACCCGTCATGTAGTATCTAAACCCGTCATGTAGTATCTAAAACCGTCATGTAGTATCTAAACCCGTCATGTAGTATCTAAACCCGTCATCTAGTATCTAAACCCGTCATGTAGTATCTAAACCCGTCATGTAGTATCTAAACCCGTCATGTAGTATCTAAACCCGTCATCTAGTATCTAAACCCGTCATGTAGTATCTAAACATATCATGTAGTATCTAAACATATAATCTAGTATCTAAACCCGTCATGTAGTATCTAAACCCGTCATCTAGTATCTAAACCTGTCATGTAGTATCTAAACCTGTCATCTAGTATCTAAACCCGTCATCTAGTATCTAAACCCATCATGTAGTATCTAAACCCGTCATGTAGTATCTAAACCCGTCATCTAGTATCTAAACCCGTCATGTAGTATCTAAACCTGTCATCTAGTATCTAAACCTTTCATCTAGTATCTAAACCCGTCATCTAGCATCTAAACCTGTCATGTAGTATCTAAACCCCTCATGTAGTATCTAAACCCGTCATGTAGTATCTAAACCCGTCATGTAGTATCTAAACATACCATGTAGTATCTAAACATATAATCTAGTATCTAAACCTGTCATCTAGTATCTAAACCCGTCATCTAGTATCTAAACCTGTCATGTAGTATCTAAACCCGTCATGTAGTATCTAAACCCGTCATGTAGTATCTAAACCCGTCATGTAGTATCTAAACCCGTCATGTAGTATCTAAACCCGTCATGTAGTATCTAAACCCGTCATGTAGTATCTAAACCCGTCATCTAGTATCTAAACCTGTCATCTAGTATCTAAACCCGTCATCTAGTATCTAAACCTGTCATGTAGTATCTAAACCTGTCATCTAGTATCTAAACCCGTCATGTAGTATCTAAACATATCATGTAGTATCTAAACATATAATCTAGTATCTAAACCCGTCATGTAGTATCTAAACCCGTCATGTAGTATCTAAACCCGTCATGTAGTATCTAAACCCGTCATGTAGTATCTAAACCCGTCATGTAGTATCTAAACCCGTCATGTAGTATCTAAACCCGTCATCTAGTATCTAAACCCGTCATGTAGTATCTAAACATATCATGTAGTATCTAAACATATAATCTAGTATCTAAACCCGTCATGTAGTATCTAAACCCGTCATGTAGTATCTAAACCCGTCATGTAGTATCTAAACCCGTCATGTAGTATCTAAACCCGTCATGTAGTATCTAAACCCGTCGTCTAGTATCTAAACCTGTCATCTCGTATCTAAACATATCATGTAGTATCTAAACATATAATCTAGCATCTAAACCCGTCATGTAGTATCTAAACCTGTCATCTAGTATCTAAACCCGTCATCTAGTATCTAAACCTGTCATGTAGTATCTAAACCCGTCATGTAGTATCTAAACCCGTCATGTAGTATCTAAACCCGTCATGTAGTATCTAAACCTGTCATCTAGTATCTAAACCCGTCATCTAGTATCTAAACCCGTCATGTAGTATCTAAACATATCATGTAGTATCTAAACATATAATCTAGAATCTAAACCCGTCATGTAGTATCTAAACCCGTCATGTAGTATCTAAACCCGTCATGTAGTATCTAAACCCGTCATGTAGTATCTAAACCCGTCATGTAGTATCTAAACCCGTCATGTAGTATCTAAACCCGTCATGTAGTATCTAAACATATCATGTAGTATCTAAACATATAATCTAGTATCTAAACCCGTCATGTAGTATCTAAACCCGTCATCTAGTATCTAAACCTGTCATCTAGTATCTAAACCCGTCATGTAGTATCTAAACCCGTCATGTAGTATCTAAACCCGTCATGTAGTATCTAAACCCGTCATGTAGTATCTAAACCCGTCATGTAGTATCTAAACCCGTAATTTAGTTTCTAAACCCGTCATGTAGTATCTAAACCCGTCATGTAGTATCTAAACCCGTCATGTAGTATCTAAACCCGTCATCTAGTATCTAAACCCGTCATCTAGTATCTAAACCCGCCATGTAGTATCTAAACCCGTCATGTAGTATCTAAACCCGTCATCTAGTATCTAAACCCGTCATCTAGTATCTAAACCCGTCATCTAGTATCTAAACCCATCATGTAGTATCTAAACCCGTCATGTAGTATCTAAACCCGTCATCTAGTATCTAAACCCGTCATGTAGTATCTAAACCTGTCATCTAGTATCTAAACCTTTCATCTAGTATCTAAACCCGTCATCTAGCATCTAAACCTGTCATGTAGTATCTAAACCCCTCATGTAGTATCTAAACCCGTCATGTAGTATCTAAACCCGTCATGTAGTATCTAAACATACCATGTAGTATCTAAACATATAATCTAGTATCTAAACCTGTCATCTAGTATCTAAACCCGTCATCTAGTATCTAAACCTGTCATGTAGTATCTAAACCCGTCATGTAGTATCTAAACCCGTCATGTAGTATCTAAACCCGTCATGTAGTATCTAAACCCGTCATGTAGTATCTAAACCCGTCATGTAGTATCTAAACCCGTCATCTAGTATCTAAACCTGTCATCTAGTATCTAAACCCGTCATCTAGTATCTAAACCTGTCATGTAGTATCTAAACCTGTCATCTAGTATCTAAACCCGTCATGTAGTATCTAAACATATCATGTAGTATCTAAACATATAATCTAGTATCTAAACCCGTCATGTAGTATCTAAACCCGTCATGTAGTATCTAAACCCGTCATGTAGTATCTAAACCCGTCATGTAGTATCTAAACCCGTCATGTAGTATCTAAACCCGTCATGTAGTATCTAAACCCGTCATCTAGTATCTAAACCCGTCATGTAGTATCTAAACATATCATGTAGTATCTAAACATATAATCTAGTATCTAAACCCGTCATGTAGTATCTAAACCCGTCATGTAGTATCTAAACCCGTCATGTAGTATCTAAACCCGTCATGTAGTATCTAAACCCGTCATGTAGTATCTAAACCCGTCGTCTAGTATCTAAACCTGTCATCTCGTATCTAAACATATCATGTAGTATCTAAACATATAATCTAGCATCTAAACCCGTCATGTAGTATCTAAACCTGTCATCTAGTATCTAAACCCGTCATCTAGTATCTAAACCTGTCATGTAGTATCTAAACCCGTCATGTAGTATCTAAACCCGTCATGTAGTATCTAAACCCGTCATGTAGTATCTAAACCTGTCATCTAGTATCTAAACCCGTCATCTAGTATCTAAACCCGTCATGTAGTATCTAAACATATCATGTAGTATCTAAACATATAATCTAGAATCTAAACCCGTCATGTAGTATCTAAACCCGTCATGTAGTATCTAAACCCGTCATGTAGTATCTAAACCCGTCATGTAGTATCTAAACCCGTCATGTAGTATCTAAACCCGTCATGTAGTATCTAAACCCGTCATGTAGTATCTAAACATATCATGTAGTATCTAAACATATAATCTAGTATCTAAACCCGTCATGTAGTATCTAAACCCGTCATCTAGTATCTAAACCTGTCATCTAGTATCTAAACCCGTCATGTAGTATCTAAACCCGTCATGTAGTATCTAAACCCGTCATGTAGTATCTAAACCCGTCATGTAGTATCTAAACCCGTCATGTAGTATCTAAACCCGTCATTTAGTATCTAAACCCGTCATGTAGTATCTAAACCCGTCATGTAGTATCTAAACCCGTCATGTAGTATCTAAACCCGTCATCTAGTATCTAAACCCGTCATCTAGTATCTAAACCCGCCATGTAGTATCTAAACCCGTCATGTAGTATCTAAACCCGTCATCTAGTATCTAAACCCGTCATCTAGTATCTAAACCCGTCATGTAGTATCTAAACCTGTCATCTAGTATCTAAACCTGTCATCTAGTATCTAAACCCGTCATCTAGTATCTAAACCTGTCATGTAGTATCTAAACCCGTCATGTAGTATCTAAACCCGTCATGTAGTATCTAAACCCGTCATGTAGTATCTAAACATATCATGTAGTATCTAAACATATAATCTAGTATCTAAACCTGTCATCTAGTATCTAAACCTGTCATGTAGTGTCTAAACCCGTCATGTAGTATCTAAACCCGTCATGTAGTATCTAAACCCGTCATGTAGTATCTAAACCCGTCATGTAGTATCTAAACCCGTCATGTAGTATCTAAACCCGTCATGTAGTATCTAAACCCGTCATGTAGTATCTAAACATATCATGTAGTATCTAAACATATAATCTAGTATCTAAACCTGTCATCTAGTATCTAAACCGTCATCTAGTATCTAAACCCGTCATGTAGTATCTAAACATATCATGTAGTATCTAAACCTGTCATCTAGTATCTAAACCTGTCATCTAGTATCTAAACCCGTCATCTAGTATCTAAACCCGTCATGTAGTATCTAAACCGTCATCTAGTATCTAAACCCGTCATGTAGTATCTAAACATATCATGTAGTATCTAAACCTGTCATCTAGTATCTAAACCTGTCATCTAGTATCTAAACCCGTCATCTAGTATCTAAACCCGTCATGTAGTATCTAAACATATCATGTAGTATCTAAACATATAATCTAGTATCTAAACCTGTCATCTAGTATCTAAATCTGTCATCTAGTATATAAACCCGTCATCTAGTATCTAAACCCGTCATGTAGTATCTAAACATATCATGTAGTATCTAAACATATAATCTAGTATCTAAACCCGTCATGTAGTATCTAAACCCTTCATGTAGTTTCTAAACCCGTCATGTAGTATCTAAACCCGTCATGTAGAATCTAAACCCGTCATGTAGTATCTAAACCCGTCATCTAGTATCTAAACCTGTCATCTAGTATCTAAACCCGTCATCTAGTATCTAAACCTGTCATCTAGTATCTAAACCCGTCATCTAGTATCTAAACCCGTCATGTAGTATCTAAACATATCATGTAGTATCTAAACATATAATCTAGTATCTAAACCTGTCATCTAGTATCTAAATCTGTCATCTAGTATCTAAACCCGTCATCTAGTATCTAAACCCGTCATGTAGTATCTAAACATATCATGTAGTATCTAAACATATAATCTAGTATCTAAACCCGTCATGTAGTATCTAAACCCGTCATGTAGTATCTAAACCCGTCATGTAGTATCTAAACCCGTCATGTAGTATCTAAACCGTCATCTAGTATCTAAACCCGTCATGTAGTATCTAAACATATCATGTAGTATCTAAACCTGTCATCTAGTATCTAAACCTGTCATCTAGTATCTAAACCCGTCATCTAGTATCTAAACCCGTCATGTAGTATCTAAACCGTCATCTAGTATCTAAACCCGTCATGTAGTATCTAAACATATCATGTAGTATCTAAACCTGTCATCTAGTATCTAAACCTGTCATCTAGTATCTAAACCCGTCATCTAGTATCTAAACCCGTCATGTAGTATCTAAACATATCATGTAGTATCTAAACATATAATCTAGTATCTAAACCTGTCATCTAGTATCTAAATCTGTCATCTAGTATCTAAACCCGTCATCTAGTATCTAAACCCGTCATGTAGTATCTAAACATATCATGTAGTATCTAAACATATAATCTAGTATCTAAACCCGTCATGTAGTATCTAAACCCGTCATGTAGTATCTAAACCCGTCATGTAGTATCTAAACCCGTCATGTAGTATCTAAACCGTCATCTAGTATCTAAACCCGTCATGTAGTATCTAAACATATCATGTAGTATCTAAACCTGTCATCTAGTATCTAAACCTGTCATCTAGTATCTAAACCCGTCATCTAGTATCTAAACCTGTCATGTAGTATCTAAACCCGTCATGTAGTATCTAAACCCGTCATGTAGTATCTAAACCCGTCATGTAGTATCTAAACATATCATGTAGTATCTAAACATATAATCTAGTATCTAAACCTGTCATCTAGTATCTAAACCCGTCATCTAGTATCTAAACCTGTCATGTAGTATCTAAACCTGTCATGTAGTATCTAAACCCGTCATGTAGTATCTAAACATATCATGTAGTATCTAAACATATAATCTAGCATCTAAACCCGTCATGTAGTATCTAAACCTGTCATCTAGTATCTAAACCCGTCATCTAGTATCTAAACCTGTCATGTAGTATCTAAACCCGTCATGTAGTATCTAAACCCGTCATGTAGTATCTAAACCCGTCATGTAGTATCTAAACCTGTCATCTAGTATCTAAACCCGTCATCTAGTATCTAAACCCGTCATGTAGTATCTAAACATATCATGTAGTATCTAAACATATAATCTAGAATCTAAACCCGTCATGTAGTATCTAAACCCGTCATGTAGTATCTAAACCCGTCATGTAGTATCTAAACCCGTCATGTAGTATCTAAACCCGTCATGTAGTATCTAAACCCGTCATGTAGTATCTAAACATATCATGTAGTATCTAAACATATAATCTAGTATCTAAACCCGTCATGTAGTATCTAAACCCGTCATCTAGTATCTAAACCTGTCATCTAGTATCTAAACCCGTCATGTAGTATCTAAACCCGTCATGTAGTATCTAAACCCGTCATGTAGTATCTAAACCCGTCATGTAGTATCTAAACCCGTCATGTAGTATCTAAACCCGTAATTTAGTTTCTAAACCCGTCATGTAGTATCTAAACCCGTCATGTAGTATCTAAACCCGTCATGTAGTATCTAAACCCGTCATCTAGTATCTAAACCCGTCATCTAGTATCTAAACCCGCCATGTAGTATCTAAACCCGTCATGTAGTATCTAAACCCGTCATCTAGTATCTAAACCCGTCATTTAGTATCTAAACCTGTCATCTAGTATCTAAACCTGTCATCTAGTATCTAAACCCGTCATCTAGTATCTAAACCTGTCATGTAGTATCTAAACCCGTCATGTAGTGTCTAAACCCGTCATGTAGTATCTAAACCCGTCATGTAGTATCTAAACATATCATGTAGTATCTAAACATATAATCTAGTATCTAAACCTGTCATCTAGTATCTAAACCTGTCATGTAGTGTCTAAACCCGTCATGTAGTATCTAAACCCGTCATGTAGTATCTAAACCCGTCATGTAGTATCTAAACATATCATGTAGTATCTAAACATATAATCTAGTATCTAAACCTGTCATCTAGTATCTAAACCCGTCATCTAGTATCTAAACCTGTCGTGTAGTATCTAAACCCGTCATGTAGTATCTAAACCCGTCATGTAGTATCTAAACCCGTCATGTAGTATCTAAACCCGTCATGTAGTATCTAAACCCGTCATGTAGTATCTAAACCCGTCATCTAGTATCTAAACCTGTCATCTAGTATCTAAACCCGTCATCTAGTATCTAAATCTGTCATGTAGTATCTAAACCTGTCATCTAGTATCGAAACCCGTCATGTAGTAGCTAAACATATCATGTAGTATCTAAACATATAATCTAGTATCTAAACCCGTCATGTAGTATCTAAACCCGTCATGTAGTATCTAAACCCGTCATGTAGTATCTAAACCCGTCATGTAGTATCTAAACCCGTCATGTAGTATCTAAACCCGTCATGTAGTATCTAAACCCGTCATGTAGTATCTAAACATATCATGTAGTATCTAAACATATAATCTAGTATCTAAACCTGTCATCTAGTATCTAAATCTGTCATCTAGTATCTAAACCCGTCATCTAGTATCTAAACCCGTCATGTAGTATCTAAACATATCATGTAGTATCTAAACATATAATCTAGTATCTAAACCCTTCATGTAGTTTCTAAACCCGTCATGTAGTATCTAAACCCGTCATGTAGAATCTAAACCCGTCATGTAGTATCTAAACCCGTCATCTAGTATCTAAACCTGTCATCTAGTATCTAAACCCGTCATCTAGTATCTAAACCTGTCATCTAGTATCTAAACCCGTCATCTAGTATCTAAACCCGTCATGTAGTATCTAAACATATCATGTAGTATCTAAACATATAATCTAGTATCTAAACCTGTCATCTAGTATCTAAATCTGTCATCTAGTATCTAAACCCGTCATCTAGTATCTAAACCCGTCATGTAGTATCTAAACATATCATGTAGTATCTAAACATATAATCTAGTATCTAAACCCGTCATGTAGTATCTAAACCCGTCATGTAGTATCTAAACCCGTCATGTAGTATCTAAACCCGTCATGTAGTATCTAAACCGTCATCTAGTATCTAAACCCGTCATGTAGTATCTAAACATATCATGTAGTATCTAAACCTGTCATCTAGTATCTAAACCTGTCATCTAGTATCTAAACCCGTCATCTAGTATCTAAACCCGTCATGTAGTATCTAAACCGTCATCTAGTATCTAAACCCGTCATGTAGTATCTAAACATATCATGTAGTATCTAAACCTGTCATCTAGTATCTAAACCTGTCATCTAGTATCTAAACCCGTCATCTAGTATCTAAACCCGTCATGTAGTATCTAAACATATCATGTAGTATCTAAACATATAATCTAGTATCTAAACCCGTCATGTAGTGTATACACCCGTCATGTAGTATCTAAACCCGTCATGTAGTATCTAAACCCGTCATGTAGTATCTAAACCGTCATCTAGTATCTAAACCCGTCATGTAGTATCTAAACATATCATGTAGTATCTAAACCTGTCATCTAGTATCTAAACCTGTCATCTAGTATCTAAACCCGTCATCTAGTATCTAAACCTGTCATGTAGTATCTAAACCCGTCATGTAGTATCTAAACCCGTCATGTAGTATCTAAACCCGTCATGTAGTATCTAAACATATCATGTAGTATCTAAACATATAATCTAGTATCTAAACCTGTCATCTAGTATCTAAACCCGTCATCTAGTATCTAAACCTGTCATGTAGTATCTAAACCTGTCATGTAGTATCTAAACCCGTCATGTAGTATCTAAACATATCATGTAGTATCTAAACATATAATCTAGCATCTAAACCCGTCATGTAGTATCTAAACCTGTCATCTAGTATCTAAACCCGTCATCTAGTATCTAAACCTGTCATGTAGTATCTAAACCCGTCATGTAGTATCTAAACCCGTCATGTAGTATCTAAACCCGTCATGTAGTATCTAAACCTGTCATCTAGTATCTAAACCCGTCATCTAGTATCTAAACCCGTCATGTAGTATCTAAACCTGTCATCTAGTATCTAAACCTGTCATCTAGTATCTAAACCCGTCATCTAGTATCTAAACCTGTCATGTAGTATCTAAACCCGTCATGTAGTATCTAAACACGTCATGTAGTATCTAAACCCGTCATGTAGTATCTAAACATATCATGTAGTATCTAAACATATAATCTAGTATCTAAACCCGTCATGTAGTATCTAAACCCTTCATGTAGTTTCTAAACCCGTCATGTAGTATCTAAACCCGTCATGTAGAATCTAAACCCGTCATGTAGTATCTAAACCCGTCATCTAGTATCTAAACCTGTCATCTAGTATCTAAACCCGTCATCTAGTATCTAAACCTGTCATCTAGTATCTAAACCCGTCATCTAGTATCTAAACCCGTCATGTAGTATCTAAACATATCATGTAGTATCTAAACATATAATCTAGTATCTAAACCTGTCATCTAGTATCTAAATCTGTCATCTAGTATCTAAACCCGTCATCTAGTATCTAAACCCGTCATGTAGTATCTAAACATATCATGTAGTATCTAAACATATAATCTAGTATCTAAACCCGTCATGTAGTATCTAAACCCGTCATGTAGTATCTAAACCCGTCATGTAGTATCTAAACCCGTCATGTAGTATCTAAACCGTCATCTAGTATCTAAACCCGTCATGTAGTATCTAAACATATCATGTAGTATCTAAACCTGTCATCTAGTATCTAAACCTGTCATCTAGTATCTAAACCCGTCATCTAGTATCTAAACCCGTCATGTAGTATCTAAACCGTCATCTAGTATCTAAACCCGTCATGTAGTATCTAAACATATCATGTAGTATCTAAACCTGTCATCTAGTATCTAAACCTGTCATCTAGTATCTAAACCCGTCATCTAGTATCTAAACCCGTCATGTAGTATCTAAACATATCATGTAGTATCTAAACATATAATCTAGTATCTAAACCTGTCATCTAGTATCTAAATCTGTCATCTAGTATCTAAACCCGTCATCTAGTATCTAAACCCGTCATGTAGTATCTAAACATATCATGTAGTATCTAAACATATAATCTAGTATCTAAACCCGTCATGTAGTATCTAAATCCGTCATGTAGTATCTAAACCCGTCATGTAGTATCTAAACCCGTCATGTAGTATCTAAACCGTCATCTAGTATCTAAACCCGTCATGTAGTATCTAAACATATCATGTAGTATCTAAACCTGTCATCTAGTATCTAAACCTGTCATCTAGTATCTAAACCCGTCATCTAGTATCTAAACCTGTCATGTAGTATCTAAACCCGTCATGTAGTATCTAAACCCGTCATGTAGTATCTAAACCCGTCATGTAGTATCTAAACATATCATGTAGTATCTAAACATATAATCTAGTATCTAAACCTGTCATCTAGTATCTAAACCCGTCATCTAGTATCTAAACCTGTCATGTAGTATCTAAACCTGTCATGTAGTATCTAAACCCGTCATGTAGTATCTAAACATATCATGTAGTATCTAAACATATAATCTAGCATCTAAACCCGTCATGTAGTATCTAAACCTGTCATCTAGTATCTAAACCCGTCATCTAGTATCTAAACCTGTCATGTAGTATCTAAACCCGTCATGTAGTATCTAAACCCGTCATGTAGTATCTAAACCCGTCATGTAGTATCTAAACCTGTCATCTAGTATCTAAACCCGTCATCTAGTATCTAAACCCGTCATGTAGTATCTAAACATATCATGTAGTATCTAAACATATAATCTAGAATCTAAACCCGTCATGTAGTATCTAAACCCGTCATGTAGTATCTAAACCCGTCATGTAGTATCTAAACCCGTCATGTAGTATCTAAACCCGTCATGTAGTATCTAAACCCGTCATGTAGTATCTAAACATATCATGTAGTATCTAAACATATAATCTAGTATCTAAACCCGTCATGTAGTATCTAAACCCGTCATCTAGTATCTAAACCTGTCATCTAGTATCTAAACCCGTCATGTAGTATCTAAACCCGTCATGTAGTATCTAAACCCGTCATGTAGTATCTAAACCCGTCATGTAGTATCTAAACCCGTCATGTAGTATCTAAACCCGTAATTTAGTTTCTAAACCCGTCATGTAGTATCTAAACCCGTCATGTAGTATCTAAACCCGTCATGTAGTATCTAAACCCGTCATCTAGTATCTAAACCCGTCATCTAGTATCTAAACCCGCCATGTAGTATCTAAACCCGTCATGTAGTATCTAAACCCGTCATCTAGTATCTAAACCCGTCATTTAGTATCTAAACCTGTCATCTAGTATCTAAACCTGTCATCTAGTATCTAAACCCGTCATCTAGTATCTAAACCTGTCATGTAGTATCTAAACCCGTCATGTAGTATCTAAACCCGTCATGTAGTATCTAAACCCGTCATGTAGTATCTAAACATATCATGTAGTATCTAAACATATAATCTAGTATCTAAACCTGTCATCTAGTATCTAAACCTGTCATGTAGTGTCTAAACCCGTCATGTAGTATCTAAACCCGTCATGTAGTATCTAAACCCGTCATGTAGTATCTAAACATATCATGTAGTATCTAAACATATAATCTAGTATCTAAACCTGTCATCTAGTATCTAAACCCGTCATCTAGTATCTAAACCTGTCGTGTAGTATCTAAACCCGTCATGTAGTATCTAAACCCGTCATGTAGTATCTAAACCCGTCATGTAGTATCTAAACCCGTCATGTAGTATCTAAACCCGTCATGTAGTATCTAAACCCGTCATCTAGTATCTAAACCTGTCATCTAGTATCTAAACCCGTCATCTAGTATCTAAATCTGTCATGTAGTATCTAAACCTGTCATCTAGTATCGAAACCCGTCATGTAGTAGCTAAACATATCATGTAGTATCTAAACATATAATCTAGTATCTAAACCCGTCATGTAGTATCTAAACCCGTCATGTAGTATCTAAACCCGTCATGTAGTATCTAAACCCGTCATGTAGTATCTAAACCCGTCATGTAGTATCTAAACCCGTCATGTAGTATCTAAACCCGTCATGTAGTATCTAAACATATCATGTAGTATCTAAACATATAATCTAGTATCTAAACCTGTCATCTAGTATCTAAATCTGTCATCTAGTATCTAAACCCGTCATCTAGTATCTAAACCCGTCATGTAGTATCTAAACATATCATGTAGTATCTAAACATATAATCTAGTATCTAAACCCGTCATGTAGTATCTAAACCCTTCATGTAGTTTCTAAACCCGTCATGTAGTATCTAAACCCGTCATGTAGAATCTAAACCCGTCATGTAGTATCTAAACCCGTCATCTAGTATCTAAACCTGTCATCTAGTATCTAAACCCGTCATCTAGTATCTAAACCTGTCATCTAGTATCTAAACCCGTCATCTAGTATCTAAACCCGTCATGTAGTATCTAAACATATCATGTAGTATCTAAACATATAATCTAGTATCTAAACCTGTCATCTAGTATCTAAATCTGTCATCTAGTATCTAAACCCGTCATCTAGTATCTAAACCCGTCATGTAGTATCTAAACATATCATGTAGTATCTAAACATATAATCTAGTATCTAAACCCGTCATGTAGTATCTAAACCCGTCATGTAGTATCTAAACCCGTCATGTAGTATCTAAACCCGTCATGTAGTATCTAAACCGTCATCTAGTATCTAAACCCGTCATGTAGTATCTAAACATATCATGTAGTATCTAAACCTGTCATCTAGTATCTAAACCTGTCATCTAGTATCTAAACCCGTCATCTAGTATCTAAACCCGTCATGTAGTATCTAAACCGTCATCTAGTATCTAAACCCGTCATGTAGTATCTAAACATATCATGTAGTATCTAAACCTGTCATCTAGTATCTAAACCTGTCATCTAGTATCTAAACCCGTCATCTAGTATCTAAACCCGTCATGTAGTATCTAAACATATCATGTAGTATCTAAACATATAATCTAGTATCTAAACCCGTCATGTAGTGTATACACCCGTCATGTAGTATCTAAACCCGTCATGTAGTATCTAAACCCGTCATGTAGTATCTAAACCGTCATCTAGTATCTAAACCCGTCATGTAGTATCTAAACATATCATGTAGTATCTAAACCTGTCATCTAGTATCTAAACCTGTCATCTAGTATCTAAACCCGTCATCTAGTATCTAAACCTGTCATGTAGTATCTAAACCCGTCATGTAGTATCTAAACCCGTCATGTAGTATCTAAACCCGTCATGTAGTATCTAAACATATCATGTAGTATCTAAACATATAATCTAGTATCTAAACCTGTCATCTAGTATCTAAACCCGTCATCTAGTATCTAAACCTGTCATGTAGTATCTAAACCTGTCATGTAGTATCTAAACCCGTCATGTAGTATCTAAACATATCATGTAGTATCTAAACATATAATCTAGCATCTAAACCCGTCATGTAGTATCTAAACCTGTCATCTAGTATCTAAACCCGTCATCTAGTATCTAAACCTGTCATGTAGTATCTAAACCCGTCATGTAGTATCTAAACCCGTCATGTAGTATCTAAACCCGTCATGTAGTATCTAAACCTGTCATCTAGTATCTAAACCCGTCATCTAGTATCTAAACCCGTCATGTAGTATCTAAACATATCATGTAGTATCTAAACATATAATCTAGAATCTAAACCCGTCATGTAGTATCTAAACCCGTCATGTAGTATCTAAACCCGTCATGTAGTATCTAAACCCGTCATGTAGTATCTAAACCCGTCATGTAGTATCTAAACCCGTCATGTAGTATCTAAACCCGTCATGTAGTATCTAAACCCGTCATGTAGTATCTAAACCCGTCATGTAGAATCTAAACCCGTCATGTAGTATCTAAACCCGTCATCTAGTATCTAAACCTGTCATCTAGTATCTAAACCCGTCATCTAGTATCTAAACCTGTCATCTAGTATCTAAACCCGTCATCTAGTATCTAAACCCGTCATGTAGTATCTAAACATATCATGTAGTATCTAAACATATAATCTAGTATCTAAACCTGTCATCTAGTATCTAAATCTGTCATCTAGTATCTAAACCCGTCATCTAGTATCTAAACCCGTCATGTAGTATCTAAACATATCATGTAGTATCTAAACATATAATCTAGTATCTAAACCCGTCATGTAGTATCTAAACCCGTCATGTAGTATCTAAACCCGTCATGTAGTATCTAAACCCGTCATGTAGTATCTAAACCGTCATCTAGTATCTAAACCCGTCATGTAGTATCTAAACATATCATGTAGTATCTAAACATATAATCTAGAATCTAAACCCGTCATGTAGTATCTAAACCCGTCATGTAGTATCTAAACCCGTCATGTAGTATCTAAACCCGTCATGTAGTATCTAAACCCGTCATGTAGTATCTAAACCCGTCATGTAGTATCTAAACCCGTCATGTAGTATCTAAACCCGTCATGTAGTATCTAAACCCGTCATGTAGTATCTAAACCCGTCATGTAGTATCTAAACCCGTAATTTAGTTTCTAAACCCGTCATGTAGTATCTAAACCCGTCATGTAGTATCTAAACCCGTCATGTAGTATCTAAACCCGTCATCTAGTATCTAAACCCGTCATCTAGTATCTAAACCCGCCATGTAGTATCTAAACCCGTCATGTAGTATCTAAACCCGTCATCTAGTATCTAAACCCGTCATGTAGTATCTAAACCTGTCATCTAGTATCTAAACCTGTCATCTAGTATCTAAACCCGTCATCTAGTATCTAAACCTGTCATGTAGTATCTAAACCCGTCATGTAGTATCTAAACCCGTCATGTAGTATCTAAACCCGTCATGTAGTATCTAAACATATCATGTAGTATCTAAACATATAATCTAGTATCTAAACCTGTCATCTAGTATCTAAACCTGTCATGTAGTGTCTAAACCCGTCATGTAGTATCTAAACCCGTCATGTAGTATCTAAACCCGTCATGTAGTATCTAAACATATCATGTAGTATCTAAACATATAATCTAGTATCTAAACCTGTCATCTAGTATCTAAACCCGTCATCTAGTATCTAAACCTGTCATGTAGTATCTAAACCTGTCATGTAGTATCTAAACCCGTCATGTAGTATCTAAACCCGTCATGTAGTATCTAAACCCGTCATGTAGTATCTAAACCCGTCATGTAGTATCTAAACCCGTCATCTAGTATCTAAACCTGTCATCTAGTATCTAAACCCGTCATCTAGTATCTAAACCTGTCATGTAGTATCTAAACCTGTCATCTAGTATCGAAACCCGTCATGTAGTATCTAAACATATCATGTAGTATCTAAACATATAATCTAGTATCTAAACCCGTCATGTAGTATCTAAACCCGTCATGTAGTATCTAAACCCGTCATGTAGTATCTAAACCCGTCATGTAGTATCTAAACCCGTCATGTAGTATCTAAACCCGTCATGTAGTATCTAAACCCGTCATGTAGTATCTAAACATATCATGTAGTATCTAAACATATAATCTAGTATCTAAACCTGTCATCTAGTATCTAAATCTGTCATCTAGTATCTAAACCCGTCATCTAGTATCTAAACATATCATGTAGTATCTAAACATATAATCTAGTATCTAAACCCGTCATCTAGTATCTAAACCCGTCATGTAGTATCTAAACCCTTCATGTAGTTTCTAAACCCGTCATGTAGTATCTAAACCCGTCATGTAGAATCTAAACCCGTCATGTAGTATCTAAACCCGTCATCTAGTATCTAAACCTGTCATCTAGTATCTAAACCCGTCATGTAGTATCTAAACATATCATGTAGTATCTAAACATATAATCTAGTATCTAAACCTGTCATCTAGTATCTAAACCTGTCATGTAGTGTCTAAACCCGTCATGTAGTATCTAAACCCGTCATGTAGTATCTAAACCCGTCATGTAGTATCTAAACATATCATGTAGTATCTAAACATATAATCTAGTATCTAAACCTGTCATCTAGTATCTAAACCCGTCATCTAGTATCTAAACCTGTCATGTAGTATCTAAACCTGTCATGTAGTATCTAAACCCGTCATGTAGTATCTAAACCCGTCATGTAGTATCTAAACCCGTCATGTAGTATCTAAACCCGTCATGTAGTATCTAAACCCGTCATCTAGTATCTAAACCTGTCATCTAGTATCTAAACCCGTCATCTAGTATCTAAACCTGTCATGTAGTATCTAAACCTGTCATCTAGTATCGAAACCCGTCATGTAGTATCTAAACATATCATGTAGTATCTAAACATATAATCTAGTATCTAAACCCGTCATGTAGTATCTAAACCCGTCATGTAGTATCTAAACCCGTCATGTAGTATCTAAACCCGTCATGTAGTATCTAAACCCGTCATGTAGTATCTAAACCCGTCATGTAGTATCTAAACCCGTCATGTAGTATCTAAACATATCATGTAGTATCTAAACATATAATCTAGTATCTAAACCTGTCATCTAGTATCTAAATCTGTCATCTAGTATCTAAACCCGTCATCTAGTATCTAAACCCGTCATGTAGTATCTAAACATATCATGTAGTATCTAAACATATAATCTAGTATCTAAACCCGTCATGTAGTATCTAAACCCTTCATGTAGTTTCTAAACCCGTCATGTAGTATCTAAACCCGTCATGTAGAATCTAAACCCGTCATGTAGTATCTAAACCCGTCATCTAGTATCTAAACCTGTCATCTAGTATCTAAACCCGTCATCTAGTATCTAAACCTGTCATCTAGTATCTAAACCCGTCATCTAGTATCTAAACCCGTCATGTAGTATCTAAACCTATCATGTAGTATCTAAACATATAATCTAGTATCTAAACCTGTCATCTAGTATCTAAATCTGTCATCTAGTATCTAAACCCGTCATCTAGTATCTAAACCCGTCATGTAGTATCTAAACATATCATGTAGTATCTAAACATATAATCTAGTATCTAAACCTGTCATCTAGTATCTAAATCTGTCATCTAGTATCTAAACCCGTCATCTAGTATCTAAACCCGTCATGTAGTATCTAAACATATCATGTAGTATCTAAACATATAATCTAGTATCTAAACCCGTCATGTAGTATCTAAACCCGTCATGTAGTATCTAAACCCGTCATGTAGTATCTAAACCCGTCATGTAGTATCTAAACCGTCATCTAGTATCTAAACCCGTCATGTAGTATCTAAACATATCATGTAGTATCTAAACCTGTCATCTAGTATCTAAACCTGTCATCTAGTATCTAAACCCGTCATCTAGTATCTAAACCTGTCATGTAGTATCTAAACCCGTCATGTAGTATCTAAACCCGTCATGTAGTATCTAAACCCGTCATGTAGTATCTAAACATATCATGTAGTATCTAAACATATAATCTAGTATCTAAACCTGTCATCTAGTATCTAAACCCGTCATCTAGTATCTAAACCTGTCATGTAGTATCTAAACCTGTCATGTAGTATCTAAACCCGTCATGTAGTATCTAAACCCGTCATGTAGTATCTAAACCCGTCATGTAGTATCTAAACCCGTCATGTAGTATCTAAACCCGTCATGTAGTATCTAAACCCGTCATCTAGTATCTAAACCTGTCATCTAGTATCTAAACCCGTCATCTAGTATCTAAACCTGTCATGTAGTATCTAAACCTGTCATCTAGTATCGAAACCCGTCATGTAGTATCTAAACATATCATGTAGTATCTAAACATATAATCTAGTATCTAAACCCGTCATGTAGTATCTAAACCCGTCATGTAGTATCTAAACCCGTCATGTAGTATCTAAACCCGTCATGTAGTATCTAAACCCGTCATGTAGTATCTAAACCCGTCATGTAGTATCTAAACATATCATGTAGTATCTAAACATATAATCTAGTATCTAAACCTGTCATCTAGTATCTAAATCTGTCATCTAGTATCTAAACCCGTCATCTAGTATCTAAACCCGTCATGTAGTATCTAAACATATCATGTAGTATCTAAACATATAATCTAGTATCTAAACCCGTCATGTAGTATCTAAACCCTTCATGTAGTTTCTAAACCCGTCATGTAGTATCTAAACCCGTCATGTAGAATCTAAACCCGTCATGTAGTATCTAAACCCGTCATCTAGTATCTAAACCTGTCATCTAGTATCTAAACCCGTCATCTAGTATCTAAACCTGTCATCTAGTATCTAAACCCGTCATCTAGTATCTAAACCCGTCATGTAGTATCTAAACATATCATGTAGTATCTAAACATATAATCTAGTATCTAAACCTGTCATCTAGTATCTAAATCTGTCATCTAGTATCTAAACCCGTCATCTAGTATCTAAACCCGTCATGTAGTATCTAAACATATCATGTAGTATCTAAACATATAATCTAGTATCTAAACCCGTCATGTAGTATCTAAACCCGTCATGTAGTATCTAAACCCGTCATGTAGTATCTAAACCCGTCATGTAGTATCTAAACCGTCATCTAGTATCTAAACCCGTCATGTAGTATCTAAACATATCATGTAGTATCTAAACCTGTCATCTAGTATCTAAACCTGTCATCTAGTATCTAAACCCGTCATCTAGTATCTAAACCCGTCATGTAGTATCTAAACCGTCATCTAGTATCTAAACCCGTCATGTAGTATCTAAACATATCATGTAGTATCTAAACCTGTCATCTAGTATCTAAACCTGTCATCTAGTATCTAAACCCGTCATCTAGTATCTAAACCCGTCATGTAGTATCTAAACATATCATGTAGTATCTAAACATATAATCTAGTATCTAAACCTGTCATCTAGTATCTAAATCTGTCATCTAGTATCTAAACCCGTCATCTAGTATCTAAACCCGTCATGTAGTATCTAAACATATCATGTAGTATCTAAACATATAATCTAGTATCTAAACCCGTCATGTAGTATCTAAACCCGTCATGTAGTATCTAAACCCGTCATGTAGTATCTAAACCCGTCATGTAGTATCTAAACCGTCATCTAGTATCTAAACCCGTCATGTAGTATCTAAACATATCATGTAGTATCTAAACCTGTCATCTAGTATCTAAACCTGTCATCTAGTATCTAAACCCGTCATCTAGTATCTAAACCTGTCATGTAGTATCTAAACCTGTCATCTAGTATCTAAACCCGTCATCTAGTATCTAAACCCGTCACGTAGTATCTAAACCCGTCATGTAGTATCTAAACCTGTCATGTAGTATCTAAACCCGTCATGTAGTATCTAAACCCGTCATGTAGTATCTAAACCTGTCATGTAGTAGCTAAACCTGTCATTTAGTATCTAAACCCGTCATGTAGTATCTAAACCTGTCATGTAGTATCTAAACCCGTCATGTAGTATCTAAACCCGTCATGTAGTATCTAAACCCGTCATGTAGTATCTAAACCCGTCATCTAGTATCTAAACCTGTCATCTAGTATCTAAACCCGTCATCTAGTATCTAAACCTGTCATGTAGTATCTAAACCTGTCATCTAGTATCTAAACCCGTCATGTAGTATCTAAACATATCATGTAGTATCTAAACATATAATCTAGTATCTAAACCCGTCATGTAGTATCTAAACCCGTCATGTAGTATCTAAACCCGTCATGTAGTATCTAAACCCGTCATGTAGTATCTAAACCCGTCATGTAGTATCTAAACCCGTCATGTAGTATCTAAACCCGTCATCTAGTATCTAAACCCGTCATCTAGTATCTAAACCCGCCATGTAGTATCTAAACCCGTCATGTAGTATCTAAACCCGTCATCTAGTATCTAAACCCGTCATGTAGTATCTAAACCTGTCATCTAGTATCTAAACCTGTAATCTAGTATCTAAACCCGTCATCTAGTATCTAAACCTGTCATGTAGTATCTAAACCCGTCATCTAGTATCTAAACCCGTCATCTAGTATCTAAACCCGCCATGTAGTATCTAAACCCGTCATGTAGTATCTAAACCCGTCATCTAGTATCTAAACCCGTCATGTAGTATCTAAACCTGTCATCTAGTATCTAAACCTGTCATCTAGTATCTAAACCCGTCATCTAGTATCTAAACCTGTCATGTAGTATCTAAACCCGTCATGTAGTATCTAAACCCGTCATGTAGTATCTAAACCCGTCATGTAGTCTCTAAACATATCATGTAGTATCTAAACATATAATCTAGTATCTAAACCTGTCATCTAGTATCTAAACCCGTCATCTAGTATCTAAACCTGTCATGTAGTATCTAAACCTGTCATGTAGTATCTAAACCCGTCATGTAGTATCTAAACCCGTCATGTAGTATCTAAACCCGTCATGTAGTATCTAAACCCGTCATGTAGTATCTAAACCCGTCATGTAGTATCTAAACCCGTCATCTAGTATCTAAACCTGTCATCTAGTATCTAAACCCGTCATCTAGTATCTAAACCTGTCATGTAGTATCTAAACCTGTCATCTAGTATCGAAACCCGTCATGTAGTATCTAAACATATCATGTAGTATCTAAACATATAATCTAGTATCTAAACCCGTCATGTAGTATCTAAACCCGTCATGTAGTATCTAAACCCGTCATGTAGTATCTAAACCCGTCATGTAGTATCTAAACCCGTCATGTAGTATCTAAACCCGTCATGTAGTATCTAAACCCGTCATGTAGTATCTAAACATATCATGTAGTATCTAAACATATAATCTAGTATCTAAACCTGTCATCTAGTATCTAAATCTGTCATCTAGTATCTAAACCCGTCATCTAGTATCTAAACCTGTCATCTAGTATCTAAACATATAATCTAGTATCTAAACCCGTCATGTAGTATCTAAACCCTTCATGTAGTTTCTAAACCCGTCATGTAGTATCTAAACCCGTCATGTAGAATCTGAACCCGTCATGTAGTATCTAAACCCGTCATCTAGTATCTAAACCTGTCATCTAGTATCTAAACCCGTCATCTAGTATCTAAACCTGTCATCTAGTATCTAAACCCGTCATCTAGTATCTAAACCCGTCATGTAGTATCTAAACATATCATGTAGTTTCTAAACATATAATCTAGTATCTAAACCTGTCATCTAGTATCTAAATCTGTCATCTAGTATCTAAACCCGTCATCTAGTATCTAAACCCGTCATGTAGTATCTAAACATATCATGTAGTATCTAAACATATAATCTAGTATCTAAACCCGTCATGTAGTATCTAAACCCGTCATGTAGTATCTAAACCCGTCATGTAGTATCTAAACCCGTCATGTAGTATCTAAACCGTCATCTAGTATCTAAACCCGTCATGTAGTATCTAAACATATCATGTAGTATCTAAACCTGTCATCTAGTATCTAAACCTGTCATCTAGTATCTAAACCCGTCATCTAGTATCTAAACCCGTCATGTAGTATCTAAACCGTCATCTAGTATCTAAACCCGTCATGTAGTATCTAAACATATCATGTAGTATCTAAACCTGTCATCTAGTATCTAAACCTGTCATCTAGTATCTAAACCCGTCATCTAGTATCTAAACCCGTCATGTAGTATCTAAACATATCATGTAGTATCTAAACATATAATCTAGTATCTAAACCTGTCATCTAGTATCTAAATCTGTCATCTAGTATCTAAACCCGTCATCTAGTATCTAAACCCGTCATGTAGTATCTAAACATATCATGTAGTATCTAAACATATAATCTAGTATCTAAACCCGTCATGTAGTATCTAAACCCGTCATGTAGTATCTAAACCCGTCATGTAGTATCTAAACCCGTCATGTAGTATCTAAACCGTCATCTAGTATCTAAACCCGTCATGTAGTATCTAAACATATCATGTAGTATCTAAACCTGTCATCTAGTATCTAAACCTGTCATCTAGTATCTAAACCCGTCATCTAGTATCTAAACCTGTCATGTAGTATCTAAACCTGTCATCTAGTATCTAAACCCGTCATCTAGTATCTAAACCCGTCACGTAGTATCTAAACCCGTCATGTAGTATCTAAACCTGTCATGTAGTATCTAAACCCGTCATGTAGTATCTAAACCCGTCATGTAGTATCTAAACCTGTCATGTAGTAGCTAAACCTGTCATTTAGTATCTAAACCCGTCATGTAGTATCTAAACCCGTCATGTAGTATCTAATCCCGTCATGTAGTATCTAAACCCGTCATGTAGTATCTAAACCCGTCATGTAGTATCTAAACCCGTCATCTAGTATCTAAACCTGTCATCTAGTATCTAAACCCGTCATCTAGTATCTAAACCTGTCATGTAGTATCTAAACCTGTCATCTAGTATCTAAACCCGTCATGTAGTATCTAAACATATCATGTAGTATCTAAACATATAATCTAGTATCTAAACCCGTCATGTAGTATCTAAACCCGTCATGTAGTATCTAAACCCGTCATGTAGTATCTAAACCCGTCATGTAGTATCTAAACCCGTCATGTAGTATCTAAACCCGTCATGTAGTATCTAAACCCGTCATCTAGTATCTAAACCCGTCATGTAGTATCTAAACCCGTCATGTAGTATCTAAACCCGTCATGTAGTATCTAAACCCGTCATCTAGTATCTAAACCCGTCATGTAGTATCTAAACATATCATGTAGTATCTAAACATATAATCTAGTATCTAAACCCGTCAGGTAGTATCTAAACCCGTCATATAGTATCTAAACCCGTCATGTAGTATCTAAACCCGTCATGTAGTATCTAAACCCGTCGTCTAGTATCTAAACCTGTCATCTCGTATCTAAACATATCATGTAGTATCTAAACATATAATCTAGCATCTAAACCCGTCATGTAGTATCTAAACCTGTCATCTAGTATCTAAACCCGTCATCTAGTATCTAAACCCGTCATGTAGTATCTAAACCCGTCATGTAGTATCTAAACCCGTCATCTAGTATCTAAACCCGTCATGTAGTATCTAAACCTGTCATCTAGTATCTAAACCTGTCATCTAGTATCTAAACCCGTCATCTAGTATCTAAACCTGTCATGTAGTATCTAAACCCGTCATGTAGTATCTAAACCCGTCATGTAGTATCTAAACCCGTCATGTAGTATCTAAACCCGTCATGTAGTATCTAAACCCGTCATGTAGTATCTAAACCCGTCAAGTAGTATCTAAACCCATCATCTAGTATCTAAACCTGTCATCTAGTATCTAAACCCGTCATCTAGTATCTAAACCTGTCATGTAGTATCTAAACCTGTCATCTAGTATCGAAACCCGTCATGTAGTATCTAAACATATCATGTAGTATCTAAACATATAATCTAGTATCTAAACCCGTCATGTAGTATCTAAACCCGTCATGTAGTATCTAAACCCGTCATGTATTATCTAAACCCGTCATGTAGTATCTAAACCCGTCATGTAGTATCTAAACCCGTCATGTAGTATCTAAACCCGTCATGTAGTATCTAAACATATCATGTAGTATCTAAACATATAATCTAGTATCTAAACCTGTCATCTAGTATCTAAATCTGTCATCTAGTATCTAAACCCGTCATCTAGTATCTAAACCCGTCATGTAGTATCTAAACATATCATGTAGTATCTAAACATATAATCTAGTATCTAAACCCGTCATGTAGTATCTAAACCCTTCATGTAGTTTCTAAACCCGTCATGTAGTATCTAAACATATCATGTAGTATCTAAACATATAATCTAGTATCTAAACCTGTCATCTAGTATCTAAATCTGTCATCTAGTATCTAAACCCGTCATGTAGTATCTAAACCCGTCATGTAGTATCTAAACCCGTCATGTAGTATCTAAACCCGTCATCTAGTATCTAAACCTGTCATCTAGTATCTAAACCCGTCATCTAGTATCTAAACCTGTCATGTAGTATCTAAACCTGTCATCTAGTATCTAAACCCGTCATGTAGTATCTAAACATATCATGTAGTATCTAAACATATAATCTAGTATCTAAACCCGTCATGTAGTATCTAAACCCGTCATGTAGTATCTAAACCCGTCATGTAGTATCTAAACCCGTCATGTAGTATCTAAACCCGTCATGTAGTATCTAAACCCGTCATGTAGTATCTAAACCCGTCATCTAGTATCTAAACCCGTCATGTAGTATCTAAACCCGTCATGTAGTATCTAAACCCGTCATGTAGTATCTAAACCCGTCATCTAGTATCTAAACCCGTCATCTAGTATCTAAACCCGCCATGTAGTATCTAAACCCGTCAAGTAGTATCTAAACCCGTCATCTAGTATCTAAACCCGTCATGTAGTATCTAAACCTGTCATCTAGTATCTAAATCTGTCATCTAGTATCTAAACCCGTCATCTAGTATCTAAACCTGTCATGTAGTATCTAAACCCGTCATGTAGTATCTAAACCCGTCATGTAGTATCTAAACCCGTCATGTAGTCTCTAAACATATCATGTAGTATCTAAACATATAATCTAGTATCTAAACCTGTCATCTAGTATCTAAACCCGTCATCTAGTATCTAAACCTGTCATGTAGTATCTAAACCTGTCATGTAGTATCTAAACCCGTCATGTAGTATCTAAACCCGTCATGTAGTATCTAAACCCGTCATGTAGTATCTAAACCCGTCATGTAGTATCTAAACCCGTCATGTAGTATCTAAACCCGTCATCTAGTATCTAAACCTGTCATCTAGTATCTAAACCCGTCATCTAGTATCTAAACCTGTCATGTAGTATCTAAACCTGTCATCTAGTATCGAAACCCGTCATGTAGTATCTAAACATATCATGTAGTATCTAAACATATAATCTAGTATCTAAACCCGTCATGTAGTATCTAAACCCGTCATGTAGTATCTAAACCCGTCATGTAGTATCTAAACCCGTCATGTAGTATCTAAACCCGTCATGTAGTATCTAAACCCGTCATGTAGTATCTAAACCCGTCATGTAGTATCTAAACATATCATGTAGTATCTAAACATATAATCTAGTATCTAAACCTGTCATCTAGTATCTAAATCTGTCATCTAGTATCTAAACCCGTCATCTAGTATCTAAACCCGTCATGTAGTATCTAAACATATCATGTAGTATCTAAACATATAATCTAGTATCTAAACCCGTCATGTAGTATCTAAACCCTTCATGTAGTTTCTAAACCCGTCATGTAGTATCTAAACCCGTCATGTAGAATCTGAACCCGTCATGTAGTATCTAAACCCGTCATCTAGTATCTAAACCTGTCATCTAGTATCTAAACCCGTCATCTAGTATCTAAACCTGTCATCTAGTATCTAAACCCGTCATCTAGTATCTAAACCCGTCATGTAGTATCTAAACATATCATGTAGTATCTAAACATATAATCTAGTATCTAAACCTGTCATCTAGTATCTAAATCTGTCATCTAGTATCTAAACCCGTCATCTAGTATCTAAACCCGTCATGTAGTATCTAAACATATCATGTAGTATCTAAACATATAATCTAGTATCTAAACCCGTCATGTAGTATCTAAACCCGTCATGTAGTATCTAAACCCGTCATGTAGTATCTAAACCCGTCATGTAGTATCTAAACTGTCATCTAGTATCTAAACCCGTCATGTAGTATCTAAACATATCATGTAGTATCTAAACCTGTCATCTAGTATCTAAACCTGTCATCTAGTATCTAAACCCGTCATCTAGTATCTAAACCCGTCATGTAGTATCTAAACCGTCATCTAGTATCTAAACCCGTCATGTAGTATCTAAACCTGTCATCTAGTATCGAAACCCGTCATGTAGTATCTAAACATATCATGTAGTATCTAAACATATAATCTAGTATCTAAACCCGTCATGTAGTATCTAAACCCGTCATGTAGTATCTAAACCCGTCATGTATTATCTAAACCCGTCATGTAGTATCTAAACCCGTCATGTAGTATCTAAACCCGTCATGTAGTATCTAAACCCGTCATGTAGTATCTAAACATATCATGTAGTATCTAAACATATAATCTAGTATCTAAACCTGTCATCTAGTATCTAAATCTGTCATCTAGTATCTAAACCCGTCATCTAGTATCTAAACCCGTCATGTAGTATCTAAACATATCATGTAGTATCTAAACATATAATCTAGTATCTAAACCCGTCATGTAGTATCTAAACCCTTCATGTAGTTTCTAAACCCGTCATGTAGTATCTAAACATATCATGTAGTATCTAAACATATAATCTAGTATCTAAACCTGTCATCTAGTATCTAAATCTGTCATCTAGTATCTAAACCCGTCATGTAGTATCTAAACCCGTCATGTAGTATCTAAACCCGTCATGTAGTATCTAAACCCGTCATCTAGTATCTAAACCTGTCATCTAGTATCTAAACCCGTCATCTAGTATCTAAACCTGTCATGTAGTATCTAAACCTGTCATCTAGTATCTAAACCCGTCATGTAGTATCTAAACATATCATGTAGTATCTAAACATATAATCTAGTATCTAAACCCGTCATGTAGTATCTAAACCCGTCATGTAGTATCTAAACCCGTCATGTAGTATCTAAACCCGTCATGTAGTATCTAAACCCGTCATGTAGTATCTAAACCCGTCATGTAGTATCTAAACCCGTCATCTAGTATCTAAACCCGTCATGTAGTATCTAAACCCGACATGTAGTATCTAAACCCGTCATGTAGTATCTAAACCCGTCATCTAGTATCTAAACCCGTCATCTAGTATCTAAACCCGCCATGTAGTATCTAAACCCGTCAAGTAGTATCTAAACCCGTCATCTAGTATCTAAACCCGTCATGTAGTATCTAAACCTGTCATCTAGTATCTAAATCTGTCATCTAGTATCTAAACCCGTCATCTAGTATCTAAACCTGTCATGTAGTATCTAAACCCGTCATGTAGTATCTAAACCCGTCATGTAGTATCTAAACCCGTCATGTAGTCTCTAAACATATCATGTAGTATCTAAACATATAATCTAGTATCTAAACCTGTCATCTAGTATCTAAACCCGTCATCTAGTATCTAAACCTGTCATGTAGTATCTAAACCTGTCATGTAGTATCTAAACCCGTCATGTAGTATCTAAACCCGTCATGTAGTATCTAAACCCGTCATGTAGTATCTAAACCCGTCATGTAGTATCTAAACCCGTCATGTAGTATCTAAACCCGTCATCTAGTATCTAAACCTGTCATCTAGTATCTAAACCCGTCATCTAGTATCTAAACCTGTCATGTAGTATCTAAACCTGTCATCTAGTATCGAAACCCGTCATGTAGTATCTAAACATATCATGTAGTATCTAAACATATAATCTAGTATCTAAACCCGTCATGTAGTATCTAAACCCGTCATGTAGTATCTAAACCCGTCATGTAGTATCTAAACCCGTCATGTAGTATCTAAACCCGTCATGTAGTATCTAAACCCGTCATGTAGTATCTAAACCCGTCATGTAGTATCTAAACATATCATGTAGTATCTAAACATATAATCTAGTATCTAAACCTGTCATCTAGTATCTAAATCTGTCATCTAGTATCTAAACCCGTCATCTAGTATCTAAACCCGTCATGTAGTATCTAAACATATCATGTAGTATCTAAACATATAATCTAGTATCTAAACCCGTCATGTAGTATCTAAACCCTTCATGTAGTTTCTAAACCCGTCATGTAGTATCTAAACCCGTCATGTAGAATCTGAACCCGTCATGTAGTATCTAAACCCGTCATCTAGTATCTAAACCTGTCATCTAGTATCTAAACCCGTCATCTAGTATCTAAACCTGTCATCTAGTATCTAAACCCGTCATCTAGTATCTAAACCCGTCATGTAGTATCTAAACATATCATGTAGTATCTAAACATATAATCTAGTATCTAAACCTGTCATCTAGTATCTAAATCTGTCATCTAGTATCTAAACCCGTCATCTAGTATCTAAACCCGTCATGTAGTATCTAAACATATCATGTAGTATCTAAACATATAATCTAGTATCTAAACCCGTCATGTAGTATCTAAACCCGTCATGTAGTATCTAAACCCGTCATGTAGTATCTAAACCCGTCATGTAGTATCTAAACTGTCATCTAGTATCTAAACCCGTCATGTAGTATCTAAACATATCATGTAGTATCTAAACCTGTCATCTAGTATCTAAACCTGTCATCTAGTATCTAAACCCGTCATCTAGTATCTAAACCCGTCATGTAGTATCTAAACCGTCATCTAGTATCTAAACCCGTCATGTAGTATCTAAACATATCATGTAGTATCTAAACCTGTCATCTAGTATCTAAACCTGTCATCTAGTATCTAAACCCGTCATCTAGTATCTAAACCCGTCATGTAGTATCTAAACATATCATGTAGTATCTAAACATATAATCTAGTATCTAAACCTGTCATCTAGTATCTAAATCTGTCATCTAGTATCTAAACCCGTCATCTAGTATCTAAACCCGTCATGTATCTAAACATATCATGTAGTATCTAAACATATAATCTAGTATCTAAACCCGTCATGTAGTATCTAAACCCGTCATGTAGTATCTAAACCCGTCATGTAGTATCTAAACCCGTCATGTAGTATCTAAACCGTCATCTAGTATCTAAACCCGTCATGTAGTATCTAAACATATCATGTAGTATCTAAACCTGTCATCTAGTATCTAAACCTGTCATCTAGTATCTAAAACCGTCATCTAGTATCTAAACCTGTCATGTAGTATCTAAACCTGTCATCTAGTATCTAAACCCGTCATCTAGTATCTAAACCCGTCACGTAGTATCTAAACCCGTCATGTAGTATCTAAACCTGTCATGTAGTATCTAAACCCGTCATGTAGTATCTAAACCCGTCATGTAGTATCTAAACCTGTCATGTAGTAGCTAAACCTGTCATTTAGTATCTAAACCCGTCATGTAGTATCTAAACCCGTCATGTAGTATCTAAACCCGTCATGTAGTATCTAAACCCGTCATGTAGTATCTAAACCCGTCATGTAGTATCTAAACCCGTCATCTAGTATCTAAACCTGTCATCTAGTATCTAAACCCGTCATCTAGTATCTAAACCTGTCATGTAGTATCTAAACCTGTCATCTAGTATCTAAACCCGTCATGTAGTATCTAAACATATCATGTAGTATCTAAACATATAATCTAGTATCTAAACCCGTCATGTAGTATCTAAACCCGTCATGTAGTATCTAAACCCGTCATGTAGTATCTAAACCCGTCATGTAGTATCTAAACCCGTCATGTAGTATCTAAACCCGTCATCTAGTATCTAAACCCGTCATGTAGTATCTAAACCCGTCATGTAGTATCTAAACCCGTCATGTAGTATCTAAACCCGTCATCTAGTATCTAAACCCGTCATGTAGTATCTAAACATATCATGTAGTATCTAAACATATAATCTAGTATCTAAACCCGTCAGGTAGTATCTAAACCCGTCATGTAGTATCTAAACCCGTCATGTAGTATCTAAACCCGTCATGTAGTATCTAAACCCGTCGTCTAGTATCTAAACCTGTCATCTCGTATCTAAACATATCATGTAGTATCTAAACATATAATCTAGCATCTAAACCCGTCATGTAGTATCTAAACCTGTCATCTAGTATCTAAACCCGTCATCTAGTATCTAAACCCGTCATGTAGTATCTAAACCCGTCATGTAGTATCTAAACCCGTCATCTAGTATCTAAACCCGTCATGTAGTATCTAAACCTGTCATCTAGTATCTAAACCTGTCATCTAGTATCTAAACCCGTCATCTAGTATCTAAACCTGTCATGTAGTATCTAAACCCGTCATGTAGTATCTAAACCCGTCATGTAGTATCTAAACCCGTCATGTAGTATCTAAACCCGTCATGTAGTATCTAAACCCGTCATGTAGTATCTAAACCCGTCAAGTAGTATCTAAACCCATCATCTAGTATCTAAACCTGTCATCTAGTATCTAAACCCGTCATCTAGTATCTAAACCTGTCATGTAGTATCTAAACCTGTCATCTAGTATCGAAACCCGTCATGTAGTATCTAAACATATCATGTAGTATCTAAACATATAATCTAGTATCTAAACCCGTCATGTAGTATCTAAACCCGTCATGTAGTATCTAAACCCGTCATGTAGTATCTAAACCCGTCATGTAGTATCTAAACCCGTCATGTAGTATCTAAACCCGTCATGTAGTATCTAAACCCGTCATGTAGTATCTAAACATATCATGTAGTATCTAAACATATAATCTAGTATCTAAACCTGTCATCTAGTATCTAAATCTGTCATCTAGTATCTAAACCCGTCATCTAGTATCTAAACCCGTCATGTAGTATCTAAACATATCATGTAGTATCTAAACATATAATCTAGTATCTAAACCCGTCATGTAGTATCTAAACCCTTCATGTAGTTTCTAAACCCGTCATGTAGTATCTAAACCCGTCATGTAGAATCTAAACCCCTCATGTAGTATCTAAACCCGTCATCTAGTATCTAAACCTGTCATCTAGTATCTAAACCCGTCATCTAGTATCTAAACCTGTCATCTAGTATCTAAACCCGTCATCTAGTATCTAAACCCGTCATGTAGTATCTAAACATATCATGTAGTATCTAAACATATAATCTAGTTTCTAAACCTGTCATCTAGTATCTAAATCTGTCATCTAGTATCTAAACCCGTCATGTAGTATCTAAACCCGTCATGTAGTATCTAAACCCGTCATGTAGTATCTAAACCCGTCATCTAGTATCTAAACCTGTCATCTAGTATCTAAACCCGTCATCTAGTATCTAAACCTGTCATGTAGTATCTAAACCTGTCATCTAGTATCTAAACCCGTCATGTAGTATCTAAACATATCATGTAGTATCTAAACATATAATCTAGTATCTAAACCCGTCATGTAGTATCTAAACCCGTCATGTAGTATCTAAACCCGTCATGTAGTATCTAAACCCGTCATGTAGTATCTAAACCCGTCATGTAGTATCTAAACCCGTCATGTAGTATCTAAACCCGTCATCTAGTATCTAAACCCGTCATGTAGTATCTAAACCCGTCATGTAGTATCTAAACCCGTCATGTAGTATCTAAACCCGTCATCTAGTATCTAAACCCGTCATCTAGTATCTAAACCCGCCATGTAGTATCTAAACCCGTCAAGTAGTATCTAAACCCGTCATCTAGTATCTAAACCCGTCATGTAGTATCTAAACCTGTCATCTAGTATCTAAACCTGTCATCTAGTATCTAAACCCGTCATCTAGTATCTAAACCTGTCATGTAGTATCTAAACCCGTCATGTAGTATCTAAACCCGTCATGTAGTATCTAAACCCGTCATGTAGTCTCTAAACATATCATGTAGTATCTAAACATATAATCTAGTATCTAAACCTGTCATCTAGTATCTAAACCCGTCATCTAGTATCTAAACCTGTCATGTAGTATCTAAACCTGTCATGTAGTATCTAAACCCGTCATGTAGTATCTAAACCCGTCATGTAGTATCTAAACCCGTCATGTAGTATCTAAACCCGTCATGTAGTATCTAAACCCGTCATGTAGTATCTAAACCCGTCATCTAGTATCTAAACCTGTCATCTAGTATCTAAACCCGTCATCTAGTATCTAAACCTGTCATGTAGTATCTAAACCTGTCATCTAGTATCGAAACCCGTCATGTAGTATCTAAACATATCATGTAGTATCTAAACATATAATCTAGTATCTAAACCCGTCATGTAGTATCTAAACCCGTCATGTAGTATCTAAACCCGTCATGTAGTATCTAAACCCGTCATGTAGTATCTAAACCCGTCATGTAGTATCTAAACCCGTCATGTAGTATCTAAACCCGTCATGTAGTATCTAAACATATCATGTAGTATCTAAACATATAATCTAGTATCTAAACCTGTCATCTAGTATCTAAATCTGTCATCTAGTATCTAAACCCGTCATCTAGTATCTAAACCCGTCATGTAGTATCTAAACATATCATGTAGTATCTAAACATATAATCTAGTATCTAAACCCGTCATGTAGTATCTAAACCCGTCATGTAGAATCTGAACCCGTCATGTAGTATCTAAACCCGTCATCTAGTATCTAAACCTGTCATCTAGTATCTAAACCCGTCATCTAGTATCTAAACCTGTCATCTAGTATCTAAACCCGTCATCTAGTATCTAAACCCGTCATGTAGTATCTAAACATATCATGTAGTATCTAAACATATAATCTAGTATCTAAACCTGTCATCTAGTATCTAAATCTGTCATCTAGTATCTAAACCCGTCATCTAGTATCTAAACCCGTCATGTAGTATCTAAACATATCATGTAGTATCTAAACATATAATCTAGTATCTAAACCCGTCATGTAGTATCTAAACCCGTCATGTAGTATCTAAACCCGTCATGTAGTATCTAAACCCGTCATGTAGTATCTAAACCGTCATCTAGTATCTAAATCCGTCATGTAGTATCTAAACATATCATGTAGTATCTAAACCTGTCATCTAGTATCTAAACCTGTCATCTAGTATCTAAACCCGTCATCTAGTATCTAAACCCGTCATGTAGTATCTAAACCGTCATCTAGTATCTAAACCCGTCATGTAGTATCTAAACATATCATGTAGTATCTAAACCTGTCATCTAGTATCTAAACCTGTCATCTAGTATCTAAACCCGTCATCTAGTATCTAAACCCGTCATGTAGTATCTAAACATATCATGTAGTATCTAAACATATAATCTAGTATCTAAACCTGTCATCTAGTATCTAAATCTGTCATCTAGTATCTAAACCCGTCATCTAGTATCTAAACCCGTCATGTAGTATCTAAACATATCATGTAGTATCTAAACATATAATCTAGTATCTAAACCCGTCATGTAGTATCTAAACCCGTCATGTAGTATCTAAACCCGTCATGTAGTATCTAAACCCGTCATGTAGTATCTAAACCGTCATCTAGTATCTAAACCCGTCATGTAGTATCTAAACATATCATGTAGTATCTAAACCTGTCATCTAGTATCTAAACCTGTCATCTAGTATCTAAACCCGTCATCTAGTATCTAAACCTGTCATGTAGTATCTAAACCTGTCATCTAGTATCTAAACCCGTCATCTAGTATCTAAACCCGTCACGTAGTATCTAAACCCGTCATGTAGTATCTAAACCTGTCATGTAGTATCTAAACCCGTCATGTAGTATCTAAACCCGTCATGTAGTATCTAAACCTGTCATGTAGTAGCTAAACCTGTCATTTAGTATCTAAACCCGTCATGTAGTATCTAAACCCGTCATGTAGTATCTAAACCCGTCATGTAGTATCTAAACCCGTCATGTAGTATCTAAACCCGTCATGTAGTATATAAACCCGTCATCTAGTATCTAAACCTGTCATCTAGTATCTAAACCCGTCATCTAGTATCTAAACCTGTCATGTAGTATCTAAACCTGTCATCTAGTATCTAAACCCGTCATGTAGTATCTAAACATATCATGTAGTATCTAAACATATAATCTAGTATCTAAACCCGTCATGTAGTATCTAAACCCGTCATGTAGTATCTAAACCCGTCATGTAGTATCTAAACCCGTCATGTAGTATCTAAACCCGTCATGTAGTATCTAAACCCGTCATGTAGTATCTAAACCCGTCATCTAGTATCTAAACCCGTCATGTAGTATCTAAACCCGTCATGTAGTATCTAAACCCGTCATGTAGTATCTAAACCCGTCATCTAGTATCTAAACCCGTCATGTAGTATCTAAACATATCATGTAGTATCTAAACATATAATCTAGTATCTAAACCCGTCATGTAGTATCTAAACCCGTCATCTAGTATCTAAACCTGTCATGTAGTATCTAAACCTGTCATGTAGTATCTAAACCCGTCATGTAGTATCTAAACCCGTCATGTAGTATCTAAACATACCATGTAGTATCTAAACATATAATCTAGTATCTAAACCTGTCATCTAGTATCTAAACCCGTCATCTAGTATCTAAACCTGTCATGTAGTATCTAAACCTGTCATGTAGTATCTAAACCCGTCATGTAGTATCTAAACCCGTCATGTAGTATCTAAACATACCATGTAGTATCTAAACATATAATCTAGTATCTAAACCTGTCATCTAGTATCTAAACCCGTCATCTAGTATCTAAACCTGTCATGTAGTATCTAAACCCGTCATGTAGTATCTAAACCCGTCATGTAGTATCTAAACCCGTCATGTAGTATCTAAACCCGTCATGTAGTATCTAAACCCGTCATGTAGTATCTAAACCCGTCATGTAGTATCTAAACCCGTCATCTAGTATCTAAACCTGTCATCTAGTATCTAAACCCGTCATCTAGTATCTAAACCTGTCCTGTAGTATCTAAACCTGTCATCTAGTATCTAAACCCGTCATGTAGTATCTAAACATATCATGTAGTATCTAAACATATAATCTAGTATCTAAACCCGTCATGTAGTATCTAAACCCGTCATGTAGTATCTAAACCCGTCATGTAGTATCTAAACCCGTCATGTAGTATCTAAACCCGTCATGTAGTATCTAAACCCGTCATGTAGTATCTAAACCCGTCATCTAGTATCTAAACCCGTCATGTAGTATCTAAACATATCATGTAGTATCTAAACATATAATCTAGTATCTAAACCCGTCAGGTAGTATCTAAACCCGTCATGTAGTATCTAAACCCGTCATGTAGTATCTAAACCCGTCATGTAGTATCTAAACCCGTCGTCTAGTATCTAAACCTGTCATCTCGTATCTAAACATATCATGTAGTATCTAAACATATAATCTAGCATCTAAACCCGTCATGTAGTATCTAAACCTGTCATCTAGTATCTAAACCCGTCATCTAGTATCTAAACCCGTCATGTAGTATCTAAACCCGTCATGTAGTATCTAAACCCGTCATCTAGTATCTAAACCCGTCATGTAGTATCTAAACCTGTCATCTAGTATCTAAACCTGTCATCTAGTATCTAAACCCGTCATCTAGTATCTAAACCTGTCATGTAGTATCTAAACCCGTCATGTAGTATCTAAACCCGTCATGTAGTATCTAAACCCGTCATGTAGTATCTAAACCCGTCATGTAGTATCTAAACCCGTCATGTAGTATCTAAACCCGTCAAGTAGTATCTAAACCCATCATCTAGTATCTAAACCTGTCATCTAGTATCTAAACCCGTCATCTAGTATCTAAACCTGTCATGTAGTATCTAAACCTGTCATCTAGTATCGAAACCCGTCATGTAGTATCTAAACATATCATGTAGTATCTAAACATATAATCTAGTATCTAAACCCGTCATGTAGTATCTAAACCCGTCATGTAGTATCTAAACCCGTCATGTAGTATCTAAACCCGTCATGTAGTATCTAAACCCGTCATGTAGTATCTAAACCCGTCATGTAGTATCTAAACCCGTCATGTAGTATCTAAACATATCATGTAGTATCTAAACATATAATCTAGTATCTAAACCTGTCATCTAGTATCTAAATCTGTCATCTAGTATCTAAACCCGTCATCTAGTATCTAAACCCGTCATGTAGTATCTAAACATATCATGTAGTATCTAAACATATAATCTAGTATCTAAACCCGTCATGTAGTATCTAAACCCTTCATGTAGTTTCTAAACCCGTCATGTAGTATCTAAACCCGTCATGTAGAATCTAAACCCGTCATGTAGTATCTAAACCCGTCATCTAGTATCTAAACCTGTCATCTAGTATCTAAACCCGTCATCTAGTATCTAAACCTGTCATCTAGTATCTAAACCCGTCATCTAGTATCTAAACCCGTCATGTAGTATCTAAACATATCATGTAGTATCTAAACATATAATCTAGTATCTAAACCTGTCATCTAGTATCTAAATCTGTCATCTAGTATCTAAACCCGTCATCTAGTAACTAAACCCGTCATGTAGTATCTAAACATATCATGTAGTATCTAAACCTGTCATCTAGTATCTAAACCCGTCATGTAGTATCTAAACCCGTCATGTAGTATCTAAACCCGTCATGTAGTATCTAAACCCGTCATGTAGTATCTAAACCGTCATCTAGTATCTAAACCCGTCATGTAGTATCTAAACATATCATGTAGTATCTAAACCTGTCATCTAGTATCTAAACCTGTCATCTAGTATCTAAACCCGTCATCTAGTATCTAAACCCGTCATGTAGTATCTAAACCGTCATCTAGTATCTAAACCCGTCATGTAGTATCTAAACATATCATGTAGTATCTAAACCTGTCATCTAGTATCTAAACCTGTCATCTAGTATCTAAACCCGTCATCTAGTATCTAAACCCGTCATGTAGTATCTAAACATATCATGTAGTATCTAAACATATAATCTAGTATCTAAACCTGTCATCTAGTATCTAAATCTGTCATCTAGTATCTAAACCCGTCATCTAGTATCTAAACCCGTCATGTAGTATCTAAACATATCATGTAGTATCTAAACATATAATCTAGTATCTAAACCCGTCATGTAGTATCTAAACCCGTCATGTAGTATCTAAACCCGTCATGTAGTATCTAAACCCGTCATGTAGTATCTAAACCGTCATCTAGTATCTAAACCCGTCATGTAGTATCTAAACATATCATGTAGTATCTAAACCTGTCATCTAGTATCTAAACCTGTCATCTAGTATCTAAACCCGTCATCTAGTATCTAAACCTGTCATGTAGTATCTAAACCTGTCATCTAGTATCTAAACCCGTCATCTAGTATCTAAACCCGTCACGTAGTATCTAAACCCGTCATGTAGTATCTAAACCTGTCATGTAGTATCTAAACCCGTCATGTAGTATCTAAACCCGTCATGTAGTATCTAAACCTGTCATGTAGTAGCTAAACCTGTCATTTAGTATCTAAACCCGTCATGTAGTATCTAAACCCGTCATGTAGTATCTAAACCCGTCATGTAGTATCTAAACCCGTCATGTAGTATCTAAACCCGTCATGTAGTATCTAAACCCGTCATCTAGTATCTAAACCTGTCATCTAGTATCTAAACCCGTCATCTAGTATCTAAACCTGTCATGTAGTATCTAAACCTGTCATCTAGTATCTAAACCCGTCATGTAGTATCTAAACATATCATGTAGTATCTAAACATATAATCTAGTATCTAAACCCGTCATGTAGTATCTAAACCCGTCATGTAGTATCTAAACCCGTCATGTAGTATCTAAACCCGTCATGTAGTATCTAAACCCGTCATGTAGTATCTAAACCCGTCATGTAGTATCTAAACCCGTCATGTAGTATCTAAACCCGTCATCTAGTATCTAAACCCGTCATGTAGTATCTAAACCCGTCATGTAGTATCTAAACCCGTCATCTAGTATCTAAACCCGTCATGTAGTATCTAAACATATCATGTAGTATCTAAACATATAATCTAGTATCTAAACCCGTCATGTAGTATCTAAACCCGTCATCTAGTATCTAAACCTGTCATGTAGTATCTAAACCTGTCATGTAGTATCTAAACCCGTCATGTAGTATCTAAACCCGTCATGTAGTATCTAAACATACCATGTAGTATCTAAACATATAATCTAGTATCTAAACCTGTCATCTAGTATCTAAACCCGTCATCTAGTATCTAAACCTGTCATGTAGTATCTAAACCTGTCATGTAGTATCTAAACCCGTCATGTAGTATCTAAACCCGTCATGTAGTATCTAAACATACCATGTAGTATCTAAACATATAATCTAGTATCTAAACCTGTCATCTAGTATCTAAACCCGTCATCTAGTATCTAAACCTGTCATGTAGTATCTAAACCCGTCATGTAGTATCTAAACCCGTCATGTAGTATCTAAACCCGTCATGTAGTATCTAAACCCGTCATGTAGTATCTAAACCCGTCATGTAGTATCTAAACCCGTCATGTAGTATCTAAACCCGTCATCTAGTATCTAAACCTGTCATCTAGTATCTAAACCCGTCATCTAGTATCTAAACCTGTCATGTAGTATCTAAACCTGTCATCTAGTATCTAAACCCGTCATGTAGTATCTAAACATATCATGTAGTATCTAAACATATAATCTAGTATCTAAACCCGTCATGTAGTATCTAAACCCGTCATGTAGTATCTAAACCCGTCATGTAGTATCTAAACCCGTCATGTAGTATCTAAACCCGTCATGTAGTATCTAAACCCGTCATGTAGTATCTAAACCCGTCATGTAGTATCTAAACCCGTCATGTAGTATCTAAACATATCATGTAGTATCTAAACATATAATCTAGTATCTAAACCTGTCATCTAGTATCTAAATCTGTCATCTAGTATCTAAACCCGTCATCTAGTATCTAAACCCGTCATGTAGTATCTAAACATATCATGTAGTATCTAAACATATAATCTAGTATCTAAACCCGTCATGTAGTATCTAAACCCTTCATGTAGTTTCTAAACCCGTCATGTAGTATCTAAACCCGTCATGTAGAATCTAAACCCGTCATGTAGTATCTAAACCCGTCATCTAGTATCTAAACCTGTCATCTAGTATCTAAACCCGTCATCTAGTATCTAAACCTGTCATCTAGTATCTAAACCCGTCATCTAGTATCTAAACCCGTCATGTAGTATCTAAACATATCATGTAGTATCTAAACCTGTCATCTAGTATCTAAACCTGTCATCTAGTATCTAAACCCGTCATCTAGTATCTAAACCTGTCATGTAGTATCTAAACCTGTCATCTAGTATCTAAACCCGTCATCTAGTATCTAAACCCGTCACGTAGTATCTAAACCCGTCATGTAGTATCTAAACCTGTCATGTAGTATCTAAACCCGTCATGTAGTATCTAAACCCGTCATGTAGTATCTAAACCTGTCATGTAGTAGCTAAACCTGTCATTTAGTATCTAAACCCGTCATGTAGTATCTAAACCCGTCATGTAGTATCTAAACCCGTCATGTAGTATCTAAACCCGTCATGTAGTATCTAAACCCGTCATGTAGTATCTAAACCCGTCATCTAGTATCTAAACCTGTCATCTAGTATCTAAACCCGTCATCTAGTATCTAAACCTGTCATGTAGTATCTAAACCTGTCATCTAGTATCTAAACCCGTCATGTAGTATCTAAACATATCATGTAGTATCTAAACATATAATCTAGTATCTAAACCCGTCATGTAGTATCTAAACCCGTCATGTAGTATCTAAACCCGTCATGTAGTATCTAAACCCGTCATGTAGTATCTAAACCCGTCATGTAGTATCTAAACCCGTCATGTAGTATCTAAACCCGTCATCTAGTATCTAAACCCGTCATGTAGTATCTAAACCCGTCATGTAGTATCTAAACCCGTCATGTAGTATCTAAACCCGTCATCTAGTATCTAAACCCGTCATCTAGTATCTAAACCCGCCATGTAGTATCTAAACCCGTCATGTAGTATCTAAACCCGTCATCTAGTATCTAAACCCGTCATGTAGTATCTAAACCTGTCATCTAGTATCTAAACCTGTCATCTAGTATCTAAACCCGTCATCTAGTATCTAAACCTGTCATGTAGTATCTAAACCCGTCATGTAGTATCTAAACCCGTCATGTAGTCTCTAAACATATCATGTAGTATCTAAACATATAATCTAGTATCTAAACCTGTCATCTAGTATCTAAACCCGTCATCTAGTATCTAAACCCGTCATGTAGTATCTAAACATATCATGTAGTATCTAAACATATAATCTAGTATCTAAACCTGTCATCTAGTATCTAAATCTGTCATCTAGTATCTAAACCCGTCATCTAGTATCTAAACCCGTCATGTAGTATCTAAACATATCATGTAGTATCTAAACATATAATCTAGTATCTAAACCCGTCATGTAGTATCTAAACCCGTCATGTAGTATCTAAACCCGTCATGTAGTATCTAAACCCGTCATGTAGTATCTAAACCGTCATCTAGTATCTAAACCCGTCATGTAGTATCTAAACATATCATGTAGTATCTAAACCTGTCATCTAGTATCTAAACCTGTCATCTAGTATCTAAACCCGTCATCTAGTATCTAAACCTGTCATGTAGTATCTAAACCTGTCATCTAGTATCTAAACCCGTCATCTAGTATCTAAACCCGTCACGTAGTATCTAAACCCGTCATGTAGTATCTAAACCTGTCATGTAGTATCTAAACCCGTCATGTAGTATCTAAACCCGTCATGTAGTATCTAAACCTGTCATGTAGTAGCTAAACCTGTCATTTAGTATCTAAACCCGTCATGTAGTATCTAAACCCGTCATGTAGTATCTAAACCCGTCATGTAGTATCTAAACCCGTCATGTAGTATCTAAACCCGTCATGTAGTATCTAAACCCGTCATCTAGTATCTAAACCTGTCATCTAGTATCTAAACCCGTCATCTAGTATCTAAACCTGTCATGTAGTATCTAAACCTGTCATCTAGTATCTAAACCCGTCATGTAGTATCTAAACATATCATGTAGTATCTAAACATATAATCTAGTATCTAAACCCGTCATGTAGTATCTAAACCCGTCATGTAGTATCTAAACCCGTCATGTAGTATCTAAACCCGTCATGTAGTATCTAAACCCGTCATGTAGTATCAAAACCCGTCATGTAGTATCTAAACCCGTCATCTAGTATCTAAACCCGTCATGTAGTATCTAAACCCGTCATGTAGTATCTAAACCCGTCATGTAGTATCTAAACCCGTCATCTAGTATCTAAACCCGTCATGTAGTATCTAAACATATCATGTAGTATCTAAACATATAATCTAGTATCTAAACCCGTCATGTAGTATCTAAACCCGTCATGTAGTATCTAAACCCGTCATGTAGTATCTAAACCCGTCATGTAGTATCTAAACCGTCATCTAGTATCTAAACCCGTCATGTAGTATCTAAACATATCATGTAGTATCTAAACCTGTCATCTAGTATCTAAACCTGTCATCTAGTATCTAAACCCGTCATCTAGTATCTAAACCTGTCATGTAGTATCTAAACCTGTCATCTAGTATCTAAACCCGTCATCTAGTATCTAAACCCGTCACGTAGTATCTAAACCCGTCATGTAGTATCTAAACCTGTCATGTAGTATCTAAACCCGTCATGTAGTATCTAAACCCGTCATGTAGTATCTAAACCTGTCATGTAGTAGCTAAACCTGTCATTTAGTATCTAAACCCGTCATGTAGTATCTAAACCCGTCATGTAGTATCTAAACCCGTCATGTAGTATCTAAACCCGTCATGTAGTATCTAAACCCGTCATGTAGTATCTAAACCCGTCATCTAGTATCTAAACCTGTCATCTAGTATCTAAACCCGTCATCTAGTATCTAAACCTGTCATCTAGTATCTAAACCCGTCATCTAGTATCTAAACCCGTCATGTAGTATCTAAACATATCATGTAGTATCTAAACATATAATCTAGTATCTAAACCTGTCATCTAGTATCTAAATCTGTCATCTAGTATCTAAACCCGTCATCTAGTATCTAAACCCGTCATGTAGTATCTAAACATATCATGTAGTATCTAAACATATAATCTAGTATCTAAACCCGTCATGTAGTATCTAAACCCGTCATGTAGTATCTAAACCCGTCATGTAGTATCTAAACCCGTCATGTAGTATCTAAACCGTCATCTAGTATCTAAACCCGTCATGTAGTATCTAAACATATCATGTAGTATCTAAACCTGTCATCTAGTATCTAAACCTGTCATCTAGTATCTAAACCCGTCATCTAGTATCTAAACCCGTCATGTAGTATCTAAACCGTCATCTAGTATCTAAACCCGTCATGTAGTATCTAAACATATCATGTAGTATCTAAACCTGTCATCTAGTATCTAAACCTGTCATCTAGTATCTAAACCCGTCATCTAGTATCTAAACCCGTCATGTAGTATCTAAACATATCATGTAGTATCTAAACATATAATCTAGTATCTAAACCTGTCATCTAGTATCTAAATCTGTCATCTAGTATCTAAACCCGTCATCTAGTATCTAAACCCGTCATGTAGTATCTAAACATATCATGTAGTATCTAAACATATAATCTAGTATCTAAACCCGTCATATAGTATCTAAACCCGTCATGTAGTATCTAAACCCGTCATGTAGTATCTAAACCCGTCATGTAGTATCTAAACCGTCATCTAGTATCTAAACCCGTCATGTAGTATCTAAACATATCATGTAGTATCTAAACCTGTCATCTAGTATCTAAACCTGTCATCTAGTATCTAAACCCGTCATCTAGTATCTAAACCTGTCATGTAGTATCTAAACCTGTCATCTAGTATCTAAACCCGTCATCTAGTATCTAAACCCGTCACGTAGTATCTAAACCCGTCATGTAGTATCTAAACCTGTCATGTAGTATCTAAACCCGTCATGTAGTATCTAAACCCGTCATGTAGTATCTAAACCTGTCATGTAGTAGCTAAACCTGTCATTTAGTATCTAAACCCGTCATGTAGTATCTAAACCCGTCATGTAGTATCTAAACCCGTCATGTAGTATCTAAACCCGTCATGTAGTATCTAAACCCGTCATGTAGTATCTAAACCCGTCATCTAGTATCTAAACCTGTCATCTAGTATCTAAACCCGTCATCTAGTATCTAAACCTGTCATGTAGTATCTAAACCTGTCATCTAGTATCTAAACCCGTCATGTAGTATCTAAACATATCATGTAGTATCTAAACATATAATCTAGTATCTAAACCCGTCATGTAGTATCTAAACCCGTCATGTAGTATCTAAACCCGTCATGTAGTATCTAAACCCGTCATGTAGTATCTAAACCCGTCATGTAGTATCTAAACCCGTCATGTAGTATCTAAACCCGTCATCTAGTATCTAAACCCGTCATGTAGTATCTAAACCCGTCATGTAGTATCTAAACCCGTCATGTAGTATCTAAACCCGTCATCTAGTATCTAAACCCGTCATCTAGTATCTAAACCCGCCATGTAGTATCTAAACCCGTCATGTAGTATCTAAACCCGTCATCTAGTATCTAAACCCGTCATGTAGTATCTAAACCTGTCATCTAGTATCTAAACCTGTCATCTAGTATCTAAACCCGTCATCTAGTATCTAAACCTGTCATGTAGTATCTAAACCCGTCATGTAGTATCTAAACCCGTCATGTAGTCTCTAAACATATCATGTAGTATCTAAACATATAATCTAGTATCTAAACCTGTCATCTAGTATCTAAACCCGTCATCTAGTATCTAAACCCGTCATGTAGTATCTAAACATATCATGTAGTATCTAAACATATAATCTAGTATCTAAACCTGTCATCTAGTATCTAAATCTGTCATCTAGTATCTAAACCCGTCATCTAGTATCTAAACCCGTCATGTAGTATCTAAACATATCATGTAGTATCTAAACATATAATCTAGTATCTAAACCCGTCATGTAGTATCTAAACCCGTCATGTAGTATCTAAACCCGTCATGTAGTATCTAAACCCGTCATGTAGTATCTAAACCGTCATCTAGTATCTAAACCCGTCATGTAGTATCTAAACATATCATGTAGTATCTAAACCTGTCATCTAGTATCTAAACCTGTCATCTAGTATCTAAACCCGTCATCTAGTATCTAAACCTGTCATGTAGTATCTAAACCTGTCATCTAGTATCTAAACCCGTCATCTAGTATCTAAACCCGTCACGTAGTATCTAAACCCGTCATGTAGTATCTAAACCTGTCATGTAGTATCTAAACCCGTCATGTAGTATCTAAACCCGTCATGTAGTATCTAAACCTGTCATGTAGTAGCTAAACCTGTCATTTAGTATCTAAACCCGTCATGTAGTATCTAAACCCGTCATGTAGTATCTAAACCCGTCATGTAGTATCTAAACCCGTCATGTAGTATCTAAACCCGTCATGTAGTATCTAAACCCGTCATCTAGTATCTAAACCTGTCATCTAGTATCTAAACCCGTCATCTAGTATCTAAACCTGTCATGTAGTATCTAAACCTGTCATCTAGTATCTAAACCCGTCATGTAGTATCTAAACATATCATGTAGTATCTAAACATATAATCTAGTATCTAAACCCGTCATGTAGTATCTAAACCCGTCATGTAGTATCTAAACCCGTCATGTAGTATCTAAACCCGTCATGTAGTATCTAAACCCGTCATGTAGTATCTAAACCCGTCATGTAGTATCTAAACCCGTCATCTAGTATCTAAACCCGTCATGTAGTATCTAAACCCGTCATGTAGTATCTAAACCCGTCATGTAGTATCTAAACCCGTCATCTAGTATCTAAACCCGTCATGTAGTATCTAAACCTGTCATGTAGTATCTAAACATATAATCTAGTATCTAAACCCGTCATGTAGTATCTAAACCCGTCATGTAGTATCTAAACCCGTCATGTAGTATCTAAACCCGTCATGTAGTATCTAAACCCGTCATCTAGTATCTAAACCCGTCATGTAGTATCTAAACCTGTCATGTAGTATCTAAACCTGTCATCTAGTATCTAAACCTGTCATCTAGTATCTAAACCCGTCATCTAGTATCTAAACCCGTCATGTAGTATCTAAACCCGTCATCTAGTATCTAAACCCGTCATCTAGTATCTAAACCCGTCACGTAGTATCTAAACCCGTCATGTAGTATCTAAACCTGTCATGTAGTATCTAAACCCGTCATGTAGTATCTAAACCCGTCATGTAGTATCTAAACCTGTCATGTAGTATCTAAACCTGTCATTTAGTATCTAAACCCGTCATGTAGTATCTAAACCCGTCATGTAGTATCTAAACCCGTCATGTAGTATCTAAACCCGTCATGTAGTATCTAAACCCGTCATGTAGTATCTAAACCCGTCATCTAGTATCTAAACCTGTCATCTAGTATCTAAACCCGTCATCTAGTATCTAAACCTGTCATGTAGTATCTAAACCTGTCATCTAGTATCTAAACCCGTCATGTAGTATCTAAACCCGTCATGTAGTATCTAAACCTGTCATCTAGTATCTAAACCCGTCATGTAGTATCTAAACCCGTCATGTAGTATCTAAACCCGTCATGTAGTATCTAAACCCGTCATCTAGTATCTAAACCCGTCATGTAGTATCTAAACCCGTCATGTAGTATCTAAACCCGTCATGTAGTATCTAAACCCGTCATCTAGTATCTAAACCCGTCATCTAGTATCTAAACCCGCCATGTAGTATCTAAACCCGTCATGTAGTATCTAAACCCGTCATCTAGTATCTAAACCCGTCATGTAGTATCTAAACCTGTCATCTAGTATCTAAACCTGTCATCTAGTATCTAAACCCGTCATCTAGTATCTAAACCTGTCATGTAGTATCTAAACCCGTCATGTAGTATCTAAACCCGTCATGTAGTCTCTAAACATATCATGTAGTATCTAAACCAGATAATCTAGTATCTAAACCTGTCATCTAGTATCTAAACCCGTCATCTAGTATCTAAACCCGTCATGTAGTATCTAAACATATCATGTAGTATCTAAACATATAATCTAGTATCTAAACCTGTCATCTAGTATCTAAATCTGTCATCTAGTATCTAAACCCGTCATCTAGTATCTAAACCCGTCATGTAGTATCTAAACATATCATGTAGTATCTAAACATATAATCTAGTATCTAAACCCGTCATGTAGTATCTAAACCCGTCATGTAGTATCTAAACCCGTCATGTAGTATCTAAACCCGTCATGTAGTATCTAAACCGTCATCTAGTATCTAAACCCGTCATGTAGTATCTAAACATATCATGTAGTATCTAAACCTGTCATCTAGTATCTAAACCTGTCATCTAGTATCTAAACCCGTCATCTAGTATCTAAACCTGTCATGTAGTATCTAAACCTGTCATCTAGTATCTAAACCCGTCATCTAGTATCTAAACCCGTCACGTAGTATCTAAACCCGTCATGTAGTATCTAAACCTGTCATGTAGTATCTAAACCCGTCATGTAGTATCTAAACCCGTCATGTAGTATCTAAACCTGTCATGTAGTAGCTAAACCTGTCATTTAGTATCTAAACCCGTCATGTAGTATCTAAACCCGTCATGTAGTATCTAAACCCGTCATGTAGTATCTAAACCCGTCATGTAGTATCTAAACCCGTCATGTAGTATCTAAACCCGTCATCTAGTATCTAAACCTGTCATCTAGTATCTAAACCCGTCATCTAGTATCTAAACCTGTCATGTAGTATCTAAACCTGTCATCTAGTATCTAAACCCGTCATGTAGTATCTAAACATATCATGTAGTATCTAAACATATAATCTAGTATCTAAACCCGTCATGTAGTATCTAAACCCGTCATGTAGTATCTAAACCCGTCATGTAGTATCTAAACCCGTCATGTAGTATCTAAACCCGTCATGTAGTATCTAAACCCGTCATGTAGTATCTAAACCCGTCATCTAGTATCTAAACCCGTCATGTAGTATCTAAACCCGTCATGTAGTATCTAAACCCGTCATGTAGTATCTAAACCCGTCATCTAGTATCTAAACCCGTCATGTAGTATCTAAACATATCATGTAGTATCTAAACATATAATCTAGTATCTAAACCCGTCATGTAGTATCTAAACCCGTCATGTAGTATCTAAACCCGTCATGTAGTATCTAAACCCGTCATGTAGTATCTAAACCGTCATCTAGTATCTAAACCCGTCATGTAGTATCTAAACATATCATGTAGTATCTAAACCCGTCATCTAGTATCTAAACCTGTCATCTAGTATCTAAACCCGTCATCTAGTATCTAAACCTGTCATGTAGTATCTAAACCTGTCATCTAGTATCTAAACCCGTCATCTAGTATCTAAACCCGTCACGTAGTATCTAAACCCGTCATGTAGTATCTAAACCTGTCATGTAGTATCTAAACCCGTCATGTAGTATCTAAACCCGTCATGTAGTATCTAAACCTGTCATGTAGTAGCTAAACCTGTCATTTAGTATCTAAACCCGTCATGTAGTATCTAAACCCGTCATGTAGTATCTAAACCCGTCATGTAGTATCTAAACCCGTCATGTAGTATCTAAACCCGTCATGTAGTATCTAAACCCGTCATCTAGTATCTAAACCTGTCATCTAGTATCTAAACCCGTCATCTAGTATCTAAACCTGTCATGTAGTATCTAAACCTGTCATCTAGTATCTAAACCCGTCATGTAGTATCTAAACATATCATGTAGTATCTAAACATATAATCTAGTATCTAAACCCGTCATGTAGTATCTAAACCCGTCATGTAGTATCTAAACCCGTCATGTAGTATCTAAACCCGTCATGTAGTATCTAAACCCGTCATGTAGTATCTAAACATATCATGTAGTATCTAAACCTGTCATCTAGTATCTAAACCTGTCATCTAGTATCTAAACCCGTCATCTAGTATCTAAACCCGTCATGTAGTATCTAAACATATCATGTAGTATCTAAACATATAATCTAGTATCTAAACCTGTCATCTAGTATCTAAATCTGTCATCTAGTATCTAAACCCGTCATCTAGTATCTAAACCCGTCATGTAGTATCTAAACATATCATGTAGTATCTAAACATATAATCTAGTATCTAAACCCGTCATGTAGTATCTAAACCCGTCATGTAGTATCTAAACCCGTCATGTAGTATCTAAACCCGTCATGTAGTATCTAAACCGTCATCTAGTATCTAAACCCGTCATGTAGTATCTAAACATATCATGTAGTATCTAAACCTGTCATCTAGTATCTAAACCTGTCATCTAGTATCTAAACCCGTCATCTAGTATCTAAACCTGTCATGTAGTATCTAAACCTGTCATCTAGTATCTAAACCCGTCATCTAGTATCTAAACCCGTCACGTAGTATCTAAACCCGTCATGTAGTATCTAAACCTGTCATGTAGTATCTAAACCCGTCATGTAGTATCTAAACCCGTCATGTAGTATCTAAACCTGTCATGTAGTAGCTAAACCTGTCATTTAGTATCTAAACCCGTCATGTAGTATCTAAACCCGTCATGTAGTATCTAAACCCGTCATGTAGTATCTAAACCCGTCATGTAGTATCTAAACCCGTCATGTAGTATCTAAACCCGTCATCTAGTATCTAAACCTGTCATCTAGTATCTAAACCCGTCATCTAGTATCTAAACCCGTCATGTAGTATCTAAACCTGTCATCTAGTATCTAAACCCGTCATGTAGTATCTAAACATATCATGTAGTATCTAAACATATAATCTAGTATCTAAACCCGTCATGTAGTATCTAAACCCGTCATGTAGTATCTAAACCCGTCATGTAGTATCTAAACCCGTCATGTAGTATCTAAACCCGTCATGTAGTATCTAAACCCGTCATCTAGTATCTAAACCTGTCATCTAGTATCTAAACCCGTCATCTAGTATCTAAACCTGTCATGTAGTATCTAAACCTGTCATCTAGTATCTAAACCCGTCATGTAGTATCTAAACATATCATGTAGTATCTAAACATATAATCTAGTATCTAAACCCGTCATGTAGTATCTAAACCCGTCATGTAGTATCTAAACCCGTCATGTAGTATCTAAACCCGTCATGTAGTATCTAAACCCGTCATGTAGTATCTAAACATATCATGTAGTATCTAAACCTGTCATCTAGTATCTAAACCTGTCATCTAGTATCTAAACCCGTCATCTAGTATCTAAACCCGTCATGTAGTATCTAAACATATCATGTAGTATCTAAACATATAATCTAGTATCTAAACCTGTCATCTAGTATCTAAATCTGTCATCTAGTATCTAAACCCGTCATCTAGTATCTAAACCCGTCATGTAGTATCTAAACATATCATGTAGTATCTAAACATATAATCTAGTATCTAAACCCGTCATGTAGTATCTAAACCCGTCATGTAGTATCTAAACCCGTCATGTAGTATCTAAACCCGTCATGTAGTATCTAAACCGTCATCTAGTATCTAAACCCGTCATGTAGTATCTAAACATATCATGTAGTATCTAAACCTGTCATCTAGTATCTAAACCTGTCATCTAGTATCTAAACCCGTCATCTAGTATCTAAACCTGTCATGTAGTATCTAAACCTGTCATCTAGTATCTAAACCCGTCATCTAGTATCTAAACCCGTCACGTAGTATCTAAACCCGTCATGTAGTATCTAAACCTGTCATGTAGTATCTAAACCCGTCATGTAGTATCTAAACCCGTCATGTAGTATCTAAACCTGTCATGTAGTAGCTAAACCTGTCATTTAGTATCTAAACCCGTCATGTAGTATCTAAACCCGTCATGTAGTATCTAAACCCGTCATGTAGTATCTAAACCCGTCATGTAGTATCTAAACCCGTCATGTAGTATCTAAACCCGTCATCTAGTATCTAAACCTGTCATCTAGTATCTAAACCCGTCATCTAGTATCTAAACCTGTCATGTAGTATCTAAACCTGTCATCTAGTATCTAAACCCGTCATGTAGTATCTAAACATATCATGTAGTATCTAAACATATAATCTAGTATCTAAACCCGTCATGTAGTATCTAAACCCGTCATGTAGTATCTAAACCCGTCATGTAGTATCTAAACCCGTCATGTAGTATCTAAACCCGTCATGTAGTATCTAAACCCGTCATGTAGTATCTAAACCCGTCATCTAGTATCTAAACCCGTCATGTAGTATCTAAACCCGTCATGTAGTATCTAAACCCGTCATGTAGTATCTAAACCCGTCATCTAGTATCTAAACCCGTCATGTAGTATCTAAACATATCATGTAGTATCTAAACATATAATCTAGTATCTAAACCCGTCATGTAGTATCTAAACCCGTCATCTAGTATCTAAACCTGTCATGTAGTATCTAAACCTGTCATGTAGTATCTAAACCCGTCATGTAGTATCTAAACCCGTCATGTAGTATCTAAACATACCATGTAGTATCTAAACATATAATCTAGTATCTAAACCTGTCATCTAGTATCTAAACCCGTCATCTAGTATCTAAACCTGTCATGTAGTATCTAAACCTGTCATGTAGTATCTAAACCCGTCATGTAGTATCTAAACCCGTCATGTAGTATCTAAACATACCATGTAGTATCTAAACATATAATCTAGTATCTAAACCTGTCATCTAGTATCTAAACCCGTCATCTAGTATATAAACCTGTCATGTAGTATCTAAACCCGTCATGTAGTATCTAAACCCGTCATGTAGTATCTAAACCCGTCATGTAGTATCTAAACCCGTCATGTAGTATCTAAACCCGTCATGTAGTATCTAAACCCGTCATGTAGTATCTAAACCCGTCATGTAGTATCTAAACCCGCCTTGTATTATCTAAACCCGTCAGGTAGTATCTAAACCCGTCATGTAGTATCTAAACATATCATGTAGTATCTAAACATATAATCTAGTATCTAAACCTGTCATCTAGTATCTAAACATATAATCTAGTATCTAAACCCGTCATCTAGTATCTAAACCCGTCATGTAGTATCTAAACATATCATGTAGTATCTAAACATATAATCTAGTATCTAAACCCGTCATGTAGTATCTAAACCCGTCATGTAGTATCTAAACCCGTCATGTAGTATCTAAACCCGTCATGTAGTATCTAAACCGTCATCTAGTATCTAAACCCGTCATGTAGTATCTAAACATATCATGTAGTATCTAAACCTGTCATCTAGTATCTAAACCTGTCATCTAGTATCTAAACCCGTCATCTAGTATCTAAACCCGTCATGTAGTATCTAAACCGTCATCTAGTATCTAAACCCGTCATGTAGTATCTAAACATATCATGTAGTATCTAAACCTGTCATCTAGTATCTAAACCTGTCATCTAGTATCTAAACCCGTCATCTAGTATCTAAACCCGTCATGTAGTATCTAAACATATCATGTAGTATCTAAACATATAATCTAGTATCTAAACCTGTCATCTAGTATCTAAATCTGTCATCTAGTATCTAAACCCGTCATCTAGTATCTAAACCCGTCATGTAGTATCTAAACATATCATGTAGTATCTAAACATATAATCTAGTATCTAAACCCGTCATGTAGTATCTAAACCCGTCATGTAGTATCTAAACCCGTCATGTAGTATCTAAACCCGTCATGTAGTATCTAAACCGTCATCTAGTATCTAAACCCGTCATGTAGTATCTAAACATATCATGTAGTATCTAAACCTGTCATCTAGTATCTAAACCTGTCATCTAGTATCTAAACCCGTCATCTAGTATCTAAACCTGTCATGTAGTATCTAAACCTGTCATCTAGTATCTAAACCCGTCATCTAGTATCTAAACCCGTCACGTAGTATCTAAACCCGTCATGTAGTATCTAAACCTGTCATGTAGTATCTAAACCCGTCATGTAGTATCTAAACCCGTCATGTAGTATCTAAACCTGTCATGTAGTAGCTAAACCTGTCATTTAGTATCTAAACCCGTCATGTAGTATCTAAACCCGTCATGTAGTATCTAAACCCGTCATGTAGTATCTAAACCCGTCATGTAGTATCTAAACCCGTCATGTAGTATCTAAACCCGTCATCTAGTATCTAAACCTGTCATCTAGTATCTAAACCCGTCATCTAGTATCTAAACCTGTCATGTAGTATCTAAACCTGTCATCTAGTATCTAAACCCGTCATGTAGTATCTAAACATATCATGTAGTATCTAAACATATAATCTAGTATCTAAACCCGTCATGTAGTATCTAAACCCGTCATGTAGTATCTAAACCCGTCATGTAGTATCTAAACCCGTCATGTAGTATCTAAACCCGTCATGTAGTATCTAAACCCGTCATGTAGTATCTAAACCCGTCATCTAGTATCTAAACCCGTCATGTAGTATCTAAACCCGTCATGTAGTATCTAAACCCGTCATGTAGTATCTAAACCCGTCATCTAGTATCTAAACCCGTCATCTAGTATCTAAACCCGCCATGTAGTATCTAAACCCGTCATGTAGTATCTAAACCCGTCATCTAGTATCTAAACCCGTCATGTAGTATCTAAACCTGTCATCTAGTATCTAAACCTGTCATCTAGTATCTAAACCCGTCATCGAGTATCTAAACCCGTCATGTAGTATCTAAACCCGTCATGTAGTATCTAAACCCGTCATCTAGTATCTAAACCCGTCATGTAGTATCTAAACATATCATGTAGTATCTAAACATATAATCTAGTATCTAAACCCGTCATGTAGTATCTAAACCCGTCATCTAGTATCTAAACCTGTCATGTAGTATCTAAACCTGTCATGTAGTATCTAAACCCGTCATGTAGTATCTAAACCCGTCATGTAGTATCTAAACATACCATGTAGTATCTAAACATATAATCTAGTATCTAAACCTGTCATCTAGTATCTAAACCCGTCATCTAGTATCTAAACCTGTCATGTAGTATCTAAACCTGTCATGTAGTATCTAAACCCGTCATGTAGTATCTAAACCCGTCATGTAGTATCTAAACATACCATGTAGTATCTAAACATATAATCTAGTATCTAAACCTGTCATCTAGTATCTAAACCCGTCATCTAGTATCTAAACCTGTCATGTAGTATCTAAACCCGTCATGTAGTATCTAAACCCGTCATGTAGTATCTAAACCCGTCATGTAGTATCTAAACCCGTCATGTAGTATCTAAACCCGTCATGTAGTATCTAAACCCGTCATGTAGTATCTAAACCCGTCATCTAGTATCTAAACCTGTCATCTAGTATCTAAACCCGTCATCTAGTATCTAAACCTGTCATGTAGTATCTAAACCTGTCATCTAGTATCTAAACCCGTCATGTAGTATCTAAACATATCATGTAGTATCTAAACATATAATCTAGTATCTAAACCCGTCATGTAGTATCTAAACCCGTCATGTAGTATCTAAACCCGTCATGTAGTATCTAAACCCGTCATGTAGTATCTAAACCCGTCATGTAGTATCTAAACCCGTCATGTAGTATCTAAACCCGTCATGTAGTATCTAAACCCGTCATGTAGTATCTAAACATATCATGTAGTATCTAAACATATAATCTAGTATCTAAACCTGTCATCTAGTATCTAAATCTGTCATCTAGTATCTAAACCCGTCATCTAGTATCTAAACCCGTCATGTAGTATCTAAACATATCATGTAGTATCTAAACATATAATCTAGTATCTAAACCCGTCATGTAGTATCTAAACCCTTCATGTAGTTTCTAAACCCGTCATGTAGTATCTAAACCCGTCATGTAGAATCTAAACCCGTCATGTAGTATCTAAACCCGTCATCTAGTATCTAAACCTGTCATCTAGTATCTAAACCCGTCATCTAGTATCTAAACCTGTCATCTAGTATCTAAACCCGTCATCTAGTATCTAAACCCGTCATGTAGTATCTAAACATATCATGTAGTATCTAAACATATAATCTAGTATCTAAACCTGTCATCTAGTATCTAAATCTGTCATCTAGTATCTAAACCCGTCATCTAGTATCTAAACCCGTCATGTAGTATCTAAACATATCATGTAGTATCTAAACATATAATCTAGTATCTAAACCCGTCATGTAGTATCTAAACCCGTCATGTAGTATCTAAACCCGTCATGTAGTATCTAAACCCGTCATGTAGTATCTAAACCGTCATCTAGTATCTAAACCCGTCATGTAGTATCTAAACATATCATGTAGTATCTAAACCTGTCATCTAGTATCTAAACCTGTCATCTAGTATCTAAACCCGTCATCTAGTATCTAAACCCGTCATGTAGTATCTAAACCGTCATCTAGTATCTAAACCCGTCATGTAGTATCTAAACATATCATGTAGTATCTAAACCTGTCATCTAGTATCTAAACCTGTCATCTAGTATCTAAACCCGTCATCTAGTATCTAAACCCGTCATGTAGTATCTAAACATATCATGTAGTATCTAAACATATAATCTAGTATCTAAACCTGTCATCTAGTATCTAAATCTGTCATCTAGTATCTAAACCCGTCATCTAGTATCTAAACCCGTCATGTAGTATCTAAACATATCATGTAGTATCTAAACATATAATCTAGTATCTAAACCCGTCATGTAGTATCTAAACCCGTCATGTAGTATCTAAACCCGTCATGTAGTATCTAAACCCGTCATGTAGTATCTAAACCGTCATCTAGTATCTAAACCCGTCATGTAGTATCTAAACATATCATGTAGTATCTAAACCTGTCATCTAGTATCTAAACCTGTCATCTAGTATCTAAACCCGTCATCTAGTATCTAAACCTGTCATGTAGTATCTAAACCTGTCATCTAGTATCTAAACCCGTCATCTAGTATCTAAACCCGTCACGTAGTATCTAAACCCGTCATGTAGTATCTAAACCTGTCATGTAGTATCTAAACCCGTCATGTAGTATCTAAACCCGTCATGTAGTATCTAAACCTGTCATGTAGTAGCTAAACCTGTCATTTAGTATCTAAACCCGTCATGTAGTATCTAAACCCGTCATGTAGTATCTAAACCCGTCATGTAGTATCTAAACCCGTCATGTAGTATCTAAACCCGTCATGTAGTATCTAAACCCGTCATCTAGTATCTAAACCTGTCATCTAGTATCTAAACCCGTCATCTAGTATCTAAACCTGTCATGTAGTATCTAAACCTGTCATCTAGTATCTAAACCCGTCATGTAGTATCTAAACATATCATGTAGTATCTAAACATATAATCTAGTATCTAAACCCGTCATGTAGTATCTAAACCCGTCATGTAGTATCTAAACCGTCATCTAGTATCTAAACCCGTCATGTAGTATCTAAACATATCATGTAGTATCTAAACCTGTCATCTAGTATCTAAACCTGTCATCTAGTATCTAAACCCGTCATCTAGTATCTAAACCCGTCATGTAGTATCTAAACATATCATGTAGTATCTAAACATATAATCTAGTATCTAAACCTGTCATCTAGTATCTAAATCTGTCATCTAGTATCTAAACCCGTCATCTAGTATCTAAACCCGTCATGTAGTATCTAAACATATCATGTAGTATCTAAACATATAATCTAGTATCTAAACCCGTCATGTAGTATCTAAACCCGTCATGTAGTATCTAAACCCGTCATGTAGTATCTAAACCCGTCATGTAGTATCTAAACCGTCATCTAGTATCTAAACCCGTCATGTAGTATCTAAACATATCATGTAGTATCTAAACCTGTCATCTAGTATCTAAACCTGTCATCTAGTATCTAAACCCGTCATCTAGTATCTAAACCTGTCATGTAGTATCTAAACCTGTCATCTAGTATCTAAACCCGTCATGTAGTATCTAAACATATCATGTAGTATCTAAACATATAATCTAGTATCTAAACCCGTCATGTAGTATCTAAACCCGTCATGTAGTATCTAAACCCGTCATGTAGTATCTAAACCCGTCATGTAGTATCTAAACCCGTCATGTAGTATCTAAACCCGTCATGTAGTATCTAAACCCGTCATCTAGTATCTAAACCCGTCATGTAGTATCTAAACCCGTCATGTAGTATCTAAACCCGTCATGTAGTATCTAAACCCGTCATCTAGTATCTAAACCCGTCATGTAGTATCTAAACATATCATGTAGTATCTAAACATATAATCTAGTATCTAAACCCGTCATGTAGTATCTAAACCCGTCATGTAGTATCTAAACCCGTCATGTAGTATCTAAACCCGTCATGTAGTATCTAAACCGTCATCTAGTATCTAAACCCGTCATGTAGTATCTAAACATATCATGTAGTATCTAAACCTGTCATCTAGTATCTAAACCTGTCATCTAGTATCTAAACCCGTCATCTAGTATCTAAACCTGTCATGTAGTATCTAAACCTGTCATCTAGTATCTAAACCCGTCATCTAGTATCTAAACCCGTCACGTAGTATCTAAACCCGTCATGTAGTATCTAAACCTGTCATGTAGTATCTAAACCCGTCATGTAGTATCTAAACCCGTCATGTAGTATCTAAACCTGTCATGTAGTAGCTAAACCTGTCATTTAGTATCTAAACCCGTCATGTAGTATCTAAACCCGTCATGTAGTATCTAAACCCGTCATGTAGTATCTAAACCCGTCATGTAGTATCTAAACCCGTCATGTAGTATCTAAACCCGTCATCTAGTATCTAAACCTGTCATCTAGTATCTAAACCCGTCATCTAGTATCTAAACCTGTCATGTAGTATCTAAACCTGTCATCTAGTATCTAAACCCGTCATGTAGTATCTAAACATATCATGTAGTATCTAAACATATAATCTAGTATCTAAACCCGTCATGTAGTATCTAAACCCGTCATGTAGTATCTAAACCCGTCATGTAGTATCTAAACCCGTCATGTAGTATCTAAACCCGTCATGTAGTATCTAAACCCGTCATGTAGTATCTAAACCCGTCATCTAGTATCTAAACCCGTCATGTAGTATCTAAACCCGTCATGTAGTATCTAAACCCGTCATGTAGTATCTAAACCCGTCATCTAGTATCTAAACCCGTCATGTAGTATCTAAACATATCATGTAGTATCTAAACATATAATCTAGTATCTAAACCCGTCATGTAGTATCTAAACCCGTCATCTAGTATCTAAACCTGTCATGTAGTATCTAAACCTGTCATGTAGTATCTAAACCCGTCATGTAGTATCTAAACCCGTCATGTAGTATCTAAACATACCATGTAGTATCTAAACATATAATCTAGTATCTAAACCTGTCATCTAGTATCTAAACCCGTCATCTAGTATCTAAACCTGTCATGTAGTATCTAAACCCGTCATGTAGTATCTAAACCCGTCATGTAGTATCTAAACATACCATGTAGTATCTAAACATATAATCTAGTATCTAAACCTGTCATCTAGTATCTAAACCCGTCATCTAGTATCTAAACCTGTCATGTAGTATCTAAACCCGTCATGTAGTATCTAAACCCGTCATGTAGTATCTAAACCCGTCATGTAGTATCTAAACCCGTCATGTAGTATCTAAACCCGTCATGTAGTATCTAAACCCGTCATGTAGTATCTAAACCCGTCATCTAGTATCTAAACCTGTCATCTAGTATCTAAACCCGTCATCTAGTATCTAAACCTGTCCTGTAGTATCTAAACCTGTCATCTAGTATCTAAACCCGTCATGTAGTATCTAAACATATCATGTAGTATCTAAACATATAATCTAGTATCTAAACCCGTCATGTAGTATCTAAACCCGTCATGTAGTATCTAAACCCGTCATGTAGTATCTAAACCCGTCATGTAGTATCTAAACCCGTCATGTAGTATCTAAACCCGTCATGTAGTATCTAAACCCGTCATCTAGTATCTAAACCCGTCATGTAGTATCTAAACATATCATGTAGTATCTAAACATATAATCTAGTATCTAAACCCGTCAGGTAGTATCTAAACCCGTCATGTAGTATCTAAACCCGTCATGTAGTATCTAAACCCGTCATGTAGTATCTAAACCCGTCGTCTAGTATCTAAACCTGTCATCTCGTATCTAAACATATCATGTAGTATCTAAACATATAATCTAGCATCTAAACCCGTCATGTAGTATCTAAACCTGTCATCTAGTATCTAAACCCGTCATCTAGTATCTAAACCCGTCATGTAGTATCTAAACCCGTCATCTAGTATCTAAACCCGTCATGTAGTATCTAAACCTGTCATCTAGTATCTAAACCTGTCATCTAGTATCTAAACCCGTCATCTAGTATCTAAACCTGTCATGTAGTATCTAAACCCGTCATGTAGTATCTAAACCCGTCATGTAGTATCTAAACCCGTCATGTAGTATCTAAACCCGTCAAGTAGTATCTAAACCCATCATCTAGTATCTAAACCTGTCATCTAGTATCTAAACCTGTCATCTAGTATCTAAACCCGTCATCTAGTATCTAAACCTGTCATGTAGTATCTAAACCCGTCATGTAGTATCTAAACCCGTCATGTAGTATCTAAACCCGTCATGTAGTATCTAAACCCGTCAAGTAGTATCTAAACCCATCATCTAGTATCTAAACCTGTCATCTAGTATCTAAACCCGTCATCTAGTATCTAAACCCGTCATGTAGTATCTAAACATATCATGTAGTATCTAAACATATAATCTAGTATCTAAACCCGTCATGTAGTATCTAAACCCGTCATGTAGTATCTAAACCCGTCATGTAGTATCTAAACCCGTCATGTAGTATCTAAACCCGTCATGTAGTATCTAAACCCGTCATGTAGTATCTAAACCCGTCATCTAGTATCTAAACCCGTCATGTAGTATCTAAACCCGTCATGTAGTATCTAAACCCGTCATGTAGTATCTAAACCCGTCATCTAGTATCTAAACCCGTCATGTAGTATCTAAACATATCATGTAGTATCTAAACATATAATCTAGTATCTAAACCCGTCATGTAGTATCTAAACCCGTCATCTAGTATCTAAACCTGTCATGTAGTATCTAAACCTGTCATGTAGTATCTAAACCCGTCATGTAGTATCTAAACCCGTCATGTAGTATCTAAACATACCACGTAGTATCTAAACATATAATCTAGTATCTAAACCTGTCATCTAGTATCTAAACCCGTCATCTAGTATCTAAACCTGTCATGTAGTATCTAAACCTGTCATGTAGTATCTAAACCCGTCATGTAGTATCTAAACCCGTCATGTAGTATCTAAACATACCATGTAGTATCTAAACATATAATCTAGTATCTAAACCTGTCATCTAGTATCTAAACCCGTCATCTAGTATCTAAACCTGTCATGTAGTATCTAAACCCGTCATGTAGTATCTAAACCCGTCATGTAGTATCTAAACCCGTCATGTAGTATCTAAACCCGTCATGTAGTATCTAAACCCGTCATGTAGTATCTAAACCCGTCATGTAGTATCTAAACCCGTCATCTAGTATCTAAACCTGTCATCTAGTATCTAAACCCGTCATCTAGTATCTAAACCTGTCCTGTAGTATCTAAACCTGTCATCTAGTATCTAAACCCGTCATGTAGTATCTAAACATATCATGTAGTATCTAAACATATAATCTAGTATCTAAACCCGTCATGTAGTATCTAAACCCGTCATGTAGTATCTAAACCCGTCATGTAGTATCTAAACCCGTCATGTAGTATCTAAACCCGTCATCTAGTATCTAAACCCGTCATGTAGTATCTAAACATATCATGTAGTATCTAAACATATAATCTAGTATCTAAACCCGTCAGGTAGTATCTAAACCCGTCATGTAGTATCTAAACCCGTCATGTAGTATCTAAACCCGTCATGTAGTATCTAAACCCGTCGTCTAGTATCTAAACCTGTCATCTCGTATCTAAACATATCATGTAGTATCTAAACATATAATCTAGCATCTAAACCCGTCATGTAGTATCTAAACCTGTCATCTAGTATCTAAACCCGTCATCTAGTATCTAAACCCGTCATGTAGTATCTAAACCCGTCATGTAGTATCTAAACCCGTCATCTAGTATCTAAACCCGTCATGTAGTATCTAAACCTGTCATCTAGTATCTAAACCTGTCATCTAGTATCTAAACCCGTCATCTAGTATCTAAACCTGTCATGTAGTATCTAAACCCGTCATGTAGTATCTAAACCCGTCATGTAGTATCTAAACCCGTCATGTAGTATCTAAACCCGTCATGTAGTATCTAAACCCGTCATGTAGTATCTAAACCCGTCAAGTAGTATCTAAACCCATCATCTAGTATCTAAACCTGTCATCTAGTATCTAAACCCGTCATCTAGTATCTAAACCTGTCATGTAGTATCTAAACCTGTCATCTAGTATCGAAACCCGTCATGTAGTATCTAAACATATCATGTAGTATCTAAACATATAATCTAGTATCTAAACCCGTCATGTAGTATCTAAACCCGTCATGTAGTATCTAAACCCGTCATCTAGTATCTAAACCTGTCATGTAGTATCTAAACCTGTCATGTAGTATCTAAACCCGTCATGTAGTATCTAAACCCGTCATGTAGTATCTAAACATACCATGTAGTATCTAAACATATAATCTAGTATCTAAACCTGTCATCTAGTATCTAAACCCGTCATCTAGTATCTAAACCTGTCATGTAGTATCTAAACCTGTCATGTAGTATCTAAACCCGTCATGTAGTATCTAAACCCGTCATGTAGTATCTAAACATACCATGTAGTATCTAAACATATAATCTAGTATCTAAACCTGTCATCTAGTATCTAAACCCGTCATCTAGTATCTAAACCTGTCATGTAGTATCTAAACCCGTCATGTAGTATCTAAACCCGTCATGTAGTATCTAAACCCGTCATGTAGTATCTAAACCCGTCATGTAGTATCTAAACCCGTCATGTAGTATCTAAACCCGTCATGTAGTATCTAAACCCGTCATCTAGTATCTAAACCTGTCATCTAGTATCTAAACCCGTCATCTAGTATCTAAACCTGTCATGTAGTATCTAAACCTGTCATCTAGTATCTAAACCCGTCATGTAGTATCTAAACATATCATGTAGTATCTAAACATATAATCTAGTATCTAAACCCGTCATGTAGTATCTAAACCCGTCATGTAGTATCTAAACCCGTCATGTAGTATCTAAACCCGTCATGTAGTATCTAAACCCGTCATGTAGTATCTAAACCCGTCATGTAGTATCTAAACCCGTCATCTAGTATCTAAACCCGTCATGTAGTATCTAAACCCGTCATGTAGTATCTAAACCCGTCATGTAGTATCTAAACCCGTCATCTAGTATCTAAACCCGTCATGTAGTATCTAAACATATCATGTAGTATCTAAACATATAATCTAGTATCTAAACCCGTCATGTAGTATCTAAACCCGTCATCTAGTATCTAAACCTGTCATGTAGTATCTAAACCTGTCATGTAGTATCTAAACCCGTCATGTAGTATCTAAACCCGTCATGTAGTATCTAAACATACCATGTAGTATCTAAACATATAATCTAGTATCTAAACCTGTCATCTAGTATCTAAACCCGTCATCTAGTATCTAAACCTGTCATGTAGTATCTAAACCTGTCATGTAGTATCTAAACCCGTCATGTAGTATCTAAACCCGTCATGTAGTATCTAAACATACCATGTAGTATCTAAACATATAATCTAGTATCTAAACCTGTCATCTAGTATCTAAACCCGTCATCTAGTATCTAAACCTGTCATGTAGTATCTAAACCCGTCATGTAGTATCTAAACCCGTCATGTAGTATCTAAACCCGTCATGTAGTATCTAAACCCGTCATGTAGTATCTAAACCCGTCATGTAGTATCTAAACCCGTCATGTAGTATCTAAACCTGTCATCTAGTATCTAAACCCGTCATCTAGTATCTAAACCTGTCATGTAGTATCTAAACCTGTCATCTAGTATCTAAACCCGTCATGTAGTATCTAAACATATCATGTAGTATCTAAACATATAATCTAGTATCTAAACCCGTCATGTAGTATCTAAACCCGTCATGTAGTATCTAAACCCGTCATGTAGTATCTAAACCCGTCATGTAGTATCTAAACCCGTCATGTAGTATCTAAACCCGTCATGTAGTATCTAAACCCGTCATGTAGTATCTAAACCCGTCATGTAGTATCTAAACATATCATGTAGTATCTAAACATATAATCTAGTATCTAAACCCGTCATGTAGTATCTAAACATATCATGTAGTATCTAAACCCGTCATCTAGTATCTAAACCCGTCATGTAGTATCTAAACATATCATGTAGTATCTAAACATATAATCTAGTATCTAAACCCGTCATGTAGTATCTAAACCCTTCATGTAGTTTCTAAACCCGTCATGTAGTATCTAAACCCGTCATGTAGAATCTAAACCCGTCATGTAGTATCTAAACCCGTCATCTAGTATCTAAACCTGTCATCTAGTATCTAAACCCGTCATCTAGTATCTAAACCTGTCATCTAGTATCTAAACCCGTCATCTAGTATCTAAACCCGTCATGTAGTATCTAAACATATCATGTAGTATCTAAACATATAATCTAGTATCTAAACCTGTCATCTAGTATCTAAATCTGTCATCTAGTATCTAAACCCGTCATCTAGTATCTAAACCCGTCATGTAGTATCTAAACATATCATGTAGTATCTAAACATATAATCTAGTATCTAAACCCGTCATGTAGTATCTAAACCCGTCATGTAGTATCTAAACCCGTCATGTAGTATCTAAACCCGTCATGTAGTATCTAAACCGTCATCTAGTATCTAAACCCGTCATGTAGTATCTAAACATATCATGTAGTATCTAAACCTGTCATCTAGTATCTAAACCTGTCATCTAGTATCTAAACCCGTCATCTAGTATCTAAACCCGTCATGTAGTATCTAAACATATCATGTAGTATCTAAACATATAATCTAGTATCTAAACCTGTCATCTAGTATCTAAATCTGTCATCTAGTATCTAAACCCGTCATCTAGTATCTAAACCCGTCATGTAGTATCTAAACATATCATGTAGTATCTAAACATATAATCTAGTATCTAAACCCGTCATGTAGTATCTAAACCCGTCATGTAGTATCTAAACCCGTCATGTAGTATCTAAACCCGTCATGTAGTATCTAAACCGTCATCTAGTATCTAAACCCGTCATGTAGTATCTAAACATATCATGTAGTATCTAAACCTGTCATCTAGTATCTAAACCTGTCATCTAGTATCTAAACCCGTCATCTAGTATCTAAACCTGTCATGTAGTATCTAAACCTGTCATCTAGTATCTAAACCCGTCATCTAGTATCTAAACCCGTCACGTAGTATCTAAACCCGTCATGTAGTATCTAAACCTGTCATGTAGTATCTAAACCCGTCATGTAGTATCTAAACCCGTCATGTAGTATCTAAACCTGTCATGTAGTAGCTAAACCTGTCATTTAGTATCTAAACCCGTCATGTAGTATCTAAACCCGTCATGTAGTATCTAAACCCGTCATGTAGTATCTAAACCCGTCATGTAGTATCTAAACCCGTCATGTAGTATCTAAACCCGTCATCTAGTATCTAAACCTGTCATCTAGTATCTAAACCCGTCATCTAGTATCTAAACCTGTCATGTAGTATCTAAACCTGTCATCTAGTATCTAAACCCGTCATGTAGTATCTAAACATATCATGTAGTATCTAAACATATAATCTAGTATCTAAACCCGTCATGTAGTATCTAAACCCGTCATGTAGTATCTAAACCCGTCATGTAGTATCTAAACCCGTCATGTAGTATCTAAACCCGTCATGTAGTATCTAAACCCGTCATGTAGTATCTAAACCCGTCATCTAGTATCTAAACCCGTCATGTAGTATCTAAACCCGTCATGTAGTATCTAAACCCGTCATGTAGTATCTAAACCCGTCATCTAGTATCTAAACCCGTCATCTAGTATCTAAACCCGCCATGTAGTATCTAAACCTGTCATGTAGTATCTAAACCCGTCATGTAGTATCTAAACCCGTCATGTAGTATCTAAACCCGTCATGTAGTATCTAAACCCGTCATGTAGTATCTAAACCCGTCATGTAGTATCTAAACCCGTCATGTAGTATCTAAACCCGTCATCTAGTATCTAAACCTGTCATCTAGTATCTAAACCCGTCATCTAGTATCTAAACCTGTCATGTAGTATCTAAACCTGTCATCTAGTATCTAAACCCGTCATGTAGTATCTAAACATATCATGTAGTATCTAAACATATAATCTAGTATCTAAACCCGTCATGTAGTATCTAAACCCGTCATGTAGTATCTAAACCCGTCATGTAGTATCTAAACCCGTCATGTAGTATCTAAACCCGTCATGTAGTATCTAAACCCGTCATGTAGTATCTAAACCCGTCATCTAGTATCTAAACCCGTCATGTAGTATCTAAACCCGTCATGTAGTATCTAAACCCGTCATGTAGTATCTAAACCCGTCATCTAGTATCTAAACCCGTCATGTAGTATCTAAACATATCATGTAGTATCTAAACATATAATCTAGTATCTAAACCCGTCATGTAGTATCTAAACCCGTCATCTAGTATCTAAACCTGTCATGTAGTATCTAAACCTGTCATGTAGTATCTAAACCCGTCATGTAGTATCTAAACCCGTCATGTAGTATCTAAACATACCATGTAGTATCTAAACATATAATCTAGTATCTAAACCTGTCATCTAGTATCTAAACCCGTCATCTAGTATCTAAACCTGTCATGTAGTATCTAAACCCGTCATGTAGTATCTAAACCCGTCATGTAGTATCTAAACCCGTCATGTAGTATCTAAACCCGTCATGTAGTATCTAAACCCGTCATGTAGTATCTAAACCCGTCATGTAGTATCTAAACCCGTCATCTAGTATCTAAACCTGTCATCTAGTATCTAAACCCGTCATCTAGTATCTAAACCTGTCATGTAGTATCTAAACCTGTCATCTAGTATCTAAACCCGTCATGTAGTATCTAAACATATCATGTAGTATCTAAACATATAATCTAGTATCTAAACCCGTCATGTAGTATCTAAACCCGTCATGTAGTATCTAAACCCGTCATGTAGTATCTAAACCCGTCATGTAGTATCTAAACCCGTCATGTAGTATCTAAACCCGTCATGTAGTATCTAAACCCGTCATGTAGTATCTAAACCCGTCATGTAGTATCTAAACATATCATGTAGTATCTAAACATATAATCTAGTATCTAAACCTGTCATCTAGTATCTAAATCTGTCATCTAGTATCTAAACCCGTCATCTAGTATCTAAACCCGTCATGTAGTATCTAAACATATCATGTAGTATCTAAACATATAATCTAGTATCTAAACCCGTCATGTAGTATCTAAACCCTTCATGTAGTTTCTAAACCCGTCATGTAGTATCTAAACCCGTCATGTAGAATCTAAACCCGTCATGTAGTATCTAAACCCGTCATCTAGTATCTAAACCTGTCATCTAGTATCTAAACCCGTCATCTAGTATCTAAATCTGTCATCTAGTATCTAAACCCGTCATCTAGTATCTAAACCCGTCATGTAGTATCTAAACATATCATGTAGTATCTAAACATATAATCTAGTATCTAAACCTGTCATCTAGTATCTAAATCTGTCATCTAGTATCTAAACCCGTCATCTAGTATCTAAACCCGTCATGTAGTATCTAAACATATCATGTAGTATCTAAACATATAATCTAGTATCTAAACCCGTCATGTAGTATCTAAACCCGTCATGTAGTATCTAAACCCGTCATGTAGTATCTAAACCCGTCATGTAGTATCTAAACCGTCATCTAGTATCTAAACCCGTCATGTAGTATCTAAACATATCATGTAGTATCTAAACCTGTCATCTAGTATCTAAACCTGTCATCTAGTATCTAAACCCGTCATCTAGTATCTAAACCTGTCATGTAGTATCTAAACCCGTCATGTAGTATCTAAACCCGTCATGTAGTATCTAAACCCGTCATGTAGTATCTAAACCCGTCATGTAGTATCTAAACCCGTCATGTAGTATCTAAACCCGTCATGTAGTATCTAAACCCGTCATCTAGTATCTAAACCTGTCATCTAGTATCTAAACCCGTCATCTAGTATCTAAACCTGTCATGTAGTATCTAAACCTGTCATCTAGTATCTAAACCCGTCATGTAGTATCTAAACATATCATGTAGTATCTAAACATATAATCTAGTATCTAAACCCGTCATGTAGTATCTAAACCCGTCATGTAGTATCTAAACCCGTCATGTAGTATCTAAACCCGTCATGTAGTATCTAAACCCGTCATGTAGTATCTAAACCCGTCATGTAGTATCTAAACCCGTCATGTAGTATCTAAACCCGTCATGTAGTATCTAAACATATCATGTAGTATCTAAACATATAATCTAGTATCTAAACCTGTCATCTAGTATCTAAATCTGTCATCTAGTATCTAAACCCGTCATCTAGTATCTAAACCCGTCATGTAGTATCTAAACATATCATGTAGTATCTAAACATATAATCTAGTATCTAAACCCGTCATGTAGTATCTAAACCCTTCATGTAGTTTCTAAACCCGTCATGTAGTATCTAAACCCGTCATGTAGAATCTAAACCCGTCATGTAGTATCTAAACCCGTCATCTAGTATCTAAACCTGTCATCTAGTATCTAAACCCGTCATCTAGTATCTAAACCTGTCATCTAGTATCTAAACCCGTCATCTAGTATCTAAACCCGTCATGTAGTATCTAAACATATCATGTAGTATCTAAACATATAATCTAGTATCTAAACCTGTCATCTAGTATCTAAATCTGTCATCTAGTATCTAAACCCGTCATCTAGTATCTAAACCCGTCATGTAGTATCTAAACATATCATGTAGTATCTAAACATATAATCTAGTATCTAAACCCGTCATGTAGTATCTAAACCCGTCATGTAGTATCTAAACCCGTCATGTAGTATCTAAACCCGTCATGTAGTATCTAAACCGTCATCTAGTATCTAAACCCGTCATGTAGTATCTAAACATATCATGTAGTATCTAAACCTGTCATCTAGTATCTAAACCTGTCATCTAGTATCTAAACCCGTCATCTAGTATCTAAACCCGTCATGTAGTATCTAAACATATCATGTAGTATCTAAACATATAATCTAGTATCTAAACCTGTCATCTAGTATCTAAATCTGTCATCTAGTATCTAAACCCGTCATCTAGTATCTAAACCCGTCATGTAGTATCTAAACATATCATGTAGTATCTAAACATATAATCTAGTATCTAAACCCGTCATGTAGTATCTAAACCCGTCATGTAGTATCTAAACCTGTCATGTAGTATCTAAACCCGTCATGTAGTATCTAAACCGTCATCTAGTATCTAAACCCGTCATGTAGTATCTAAACATATCATGTAGTATCTAAACCTGTCATCTAGTATCTAAACCTGTCATCTAGTATCTAAACCCGTCATCTAGTATCTAAACCTGTCATGTAGTATCTAAACCTGTCATCTAGTATCTAAACCCGTCATCTAGTATCTAAACCCGTCACGTAGTATCTAAACCCGTCATGTAGTATCTAAACCTGTCATGTAGTATCTAAACCCGTCATGTAGTATCTAAACCCGTCATGTAGTATCTAAACCTGTCATGTAGTAGCTAAACCTGTCATTTAGTATCTAAACCCGTCATGTAGTATCTAAACCCGTCATGTAGTATCTAAACCCGTCATGTAGTATCTAAACCCGTCATGTAGTATCTAAACCCGTCATCTAGTATCTAAACCTGTCATCTAGTATCTAAACCCGTCATCTAGTATCTAAACCTGTCATGTAGTATCTAAACCTGTCATCTAGTATCTAAACCCGTCATGTAGTATCTAAACATATCATGTAGTATCTAAACATATAATCTAGTATCTAAACCCGTCATGTAGTATCTAAACCCGTCATGTAGTATCTAAACCCGTCATGTAGTATCTAAACCCGTCATGTAGTATCTAAACCCGTCATGTAGTATCTAAACCCGTCATGTAGTATCTAAACCCGTCATGTAGTATCTAAACCCGTCATCTAGTATCTAAACCTGTCATCTAGTATCTAAACCCGTCATCTAGTATCTAAATCTGTCATCTAGTATCTAAACCCGTCATCTAGTATCTAAACCCGTCATGTAGTATCTAAACATATCATGTAGTATCTAAACATATAATCTAGTATCTAAACCTGTCATCTAGTATCTAAATCTGTCATCTAGTATCTAAACCCGTCATCTAGTATCTAAACCCGTCATGTAGTATCTAAACATATCATGTAGTATCTAAACATATAATCTAGTATCTAAACCCGTCATGTAGTATCTAAACCCGTCATGTAGTATCTAAACCCGTCATGTAGTATCTAAACCCGTCATGTAGTATCTAAACCGTCATCTAGTATCTAAACCCGTCATGTAGTATCTAAACATATCATGTAGTATCTAAACCTGTCATCTAGTATCTAAACCTGTCATCTAGTATCTAAACCCGTCATCTAGTATCTAAACCTGTCATGTAGTATCTAAACCCGTCATGTAGTATCTAAACCCGTCATGTAGTATCTAAACCCGTCATGTAGTATCTAAACCCGTCATGTAGTATCTAAACCCGTCATGTAGTATCTAAACCCGTCATGTAGTATCTAAACCCGTCATCTAGTATCTAAACCTGTCATCTAGTATCTAAACCCGTCATCTAGTATCTAAACCTGTCATGTAGTATCTAAACCTGTCATCTAGTATCTAAACCCGTCATGTAGTATCTAAACATATCATGTAGTATCTAAACATATAATCTAGTATCTAAACCCGTCATGTAGTATCTAAACCCGTCATGTAGTATCTAAACCCGTCATGTAGTATCTAAACCCGTCATGTAGTATCTAAACCCGTCATGTAGTATCTAAACCCGTCATGTAGTATCTAAACCCGTCATGTAGTATCTAAACATATCATGTAGTATCTAAACATATAATCTAGTATCTAAACCTGTCATCTAGTATCTAAATCTGTCATCTAGTATCTAAACCCGTCATCTAGTATCTAAACCCGTCATGTAGTATCTAAACATATCATGTAGTATCTAAACATATAATCTAGTATCTAAACCCGTCATGTAGTATCTAAACCCTTCATGTAGTTTCTAAACCCGTCATGTAGTATCTAAACCCGTCATGTAGAATCTAAACCCGTCATGTAGTATCTAAACCCGTCATCTAGTATCTAAACCTGTCATCTAGTATCTAAACCCGTCATCTAGTATCTAAACCTGTCATCTAGTATCTAAACCCGTCATCTAGTATCTAAACCCGTCATGTAGTATCTAAACATATCATGTAGTATCTAAACATATAATCTAGTATCTAAACCTGTCATCTAGTATCTAAATCTGTCATCTAGTATCTAAACCCGTCATCTAGTATCTAAACCCGTCATGTAGTATCTAAACATATCATGTAGTATCTAAACATATAATCTAGTATCTAAACCCGTCATGTAGTATCTAAACCCGTCATGTAGTATCTAAACCCGTCATGTAGTATCTAAACCCGTCATGTAGTATCTAAACCGTCATCTAGTATCTAAACCCGTCATGTAGTATCTAAACCTATCATGTAGTATCTAAACCTGTCATCTAGTATCTAAACCTGTCATCTAGTATCTAAACCCGTCATCTAGTATCTAAACCCGTCATGTAGTATCTAAACATATCATGTAGTATCTAAACATATAATCTAGTATCTAAACCTGTCATCTAGTATCTAAATCTGTCATCTAGTATCTAAACCCGTCATCTAGTATCTAAACCCGTCATGTAGTATCTAAACATATCATGTAGTATCTAAACATATAATCTAGTATCTAAACCCGTCATGTAGTATCTAAACCCGTCATGTAGTATCTAAACCCGTCATGTAGTATCTAAACCCGTCATGTAGTATCTAAACCGTCATCTAGTATCTAAACCCGTCATGTAGTATCTAAACATATCATGTAGTATCTAAACCTGTCATCTAGTATCTAAACCCGTCATCTAGTATCTAAACCCGTCATCTAGTATCTAAACCTGTCATGTAGTATCTAAACCCGTCATCTAGTATCTAAACCCGTCATCTAGTATCTAAACCCGTCACGTAGTATCTAAACCCGTCATGTAGTATCTAAACCCGTCATGTAGTATCTAAACCCGTCATGTAGTATCTAAACCCGTCATGTAGTATCTAAACCCGTCATGTAGTAGCTAAACCTGTCATTTAGTATCTAAACCCGTCATGTAGTATCTAAACCCGTCATGTAGTATCTAAACCCGTCATGTAGTATCTAAACCCGTCATGTAGTATCTAAACCCGTCATCTAGTATCTAAACCTGTCATCTAGTATCTAAACCCGTCATCTAGTATCTAAACCTGTCATGTAGTATCTAAACCTGTCATCTAGTATCTAAACCCGTCATGTAGTATCTAAACACGTCATGTAGTATCTAAACATATAATCTAGTATCTAAACCCGTCATGTAGTATCTAAACCCGTCATGTAGTATCTAAACCCGTCATGTAGTATCTAAACCCGTCATGTAGTATCTAAACCCGTCATGTAGTATCTAAACCCGTCATGTAGTATCTAAACCCGTCATCTAGTATCTAAACCCGTCATCTAGTATCTAAACCTGTCATGTAGTATCTAAACCTGTCATCTAGTATCTAAACCCGTCATGTAGTATCTAAACCCGTCATGTAGTATCTAAACCTGTCATCTAGTATCTAAACCCGTCATGTAGTATCTAAACCCGTCATGTAGTATCTAAACCCGTCATGTAGTATCTAAACCCGTCATCTAGTATCTAAACCCGTCATGTAGTATCTAAACCCGTCATGTAGTATCTAAACCCGTCATGTAGTATCTAAACCCGTCATCTAGTATCTAAACCCGTCATCTAGTATCTAAACCCGTCATGTAGTATCTAAACCCGTCATGTAGTATCTAAACCCGTCATCTAGTATCTAAACCCGTCATGTAGTATCTAAACCCGTCATCTAGTATCTAAACCCGTCATCTAGTATCTAAACCCGTCATCTAGTATCTAAACCTGTCATGTAGTATCTAAACCCGTCATGTAGTATCTAAACCCGTCATGTAGTATCTAAACCCGTCATGTAGTATCTAAACCTGTCATGTAGTATCTAAACCTGTCATCTAGTATCTAAACCTGTCATCTAGTATCTAAACCCGTCATCTAGTATCTAAACCTGTCATGTAGTATCTAAACCTGTCATGTAGTATCTAAACCCGTCATGTAGTATCTAAACCCGTCATGTAGTATCTAAACCCGTCATGTAGTATCTAAACCCGTCATGTAGTATCTAAACCCGTCATGTAGTATCTAAACCCGTCATCTAGTATCTAAACCTGTCATGTAGTATCTAAACCCGTCATCTAGTATCTAAACCCGTCATGTAGTATCTAAACATATCATGTAGTATCTAAACATATAATCTAGTATCTAAACCCGTCATGTAGTATCTAAACCCGTCATGTAGTATCTAAACCCGTCATGTAGTATCTAAACCCGTCATGTAGTATCTAAACCCGTCATGTAGTATCTAAACCCGTCATGTAGTATCTAAACATATCATGTAGTATCTAAACATATAATCTAGTATCTAAACCTGTCATCTAGTATCTAAACCTGTCATCTAGTATCTAAAACCGTCATCTAGTATCTAAACCCGTCATGTAGTATCTAAACATATCATGTAGTATCTAAACACATAATCTAGTATCTAAACCCGTCATGTAGTATCTAAACCCGTCATGTAGTATCTAAACCCGTCATGTAGTATCTAAACCCGTCATGTAGAATCTAAACCCGTCATGTAGTATCTAAACCCGTCATCTAGTATCTAAACCTGTCATCTAGTATCTAAACCCGTCATCTAGTATCTAAACCCGTCATGTAGTATCTAAACCCGTCATGTAGTATCTAAACCTGTCATCTAGTATCTAAACCCGTCATGTAGTATCTAAACCCGTCATCTAGTATCTAAACCCGTCATCTAGTATCTAAACCCGTCATGTAGTATCTAAACCTGTCATGTAGTATCTAAACCTGTCATCTAGTATCTAAACCCGTCATGTAGTATCTAAACCCGTCATGTAGTATCTAAACCCGTCATGTAGTATCTAAACCCGTCATGTAGTATCTAAACCCGTCATCTAGTATCTAAACCCGTCATGTAGTATCTAAACCCGTCATGTAGTATCTAAACCCGTCATCTAGTATCTAAACCCGTCATGTAGTATCTAAACCCGTCATGTAGTATCTAAACCCGTCATGTAGTATCTAAACCCGTCATGTAGTATCTAAACCCGTCATGTAGTATCTAAACCCGTCATGTAGTATCTAAACCCGTCATCTAGTATCTAAACCCGTCATCTAGTATCTAAACCCGTCATCTAGTATCTAAACCCGTCATGTAGTATCTAAACCCGTCATGTAGTATCTAAACCTGTCATCTAGTATCTAAACCTGTCATCTAGTATCTAAACCTGTCATCTAGTATCTAAACCCGTCATCTAGTATCTAAACCCGTCATGTAGTATCTAAACCCGTCATGTAGTATCTAAACCCGTCATCTAGTATCTAAACCCGTCATGTAGTATCTAAACCCGTCATGTAGTATCTAAACCCGTCATGTAGTATCTAAACCCGTCATGTAGTATCTAAACCCGTCATCTAGTATCTAAACCCGTCATGTAGTATCTAAACATATCATGTAGTATCTAAACCCGTCATCTAGTATCTAAACCCGTCATCTAGTATCTAAACCCGTCATCTAGTATCTAAACCTGTCATGTAGTATCTAAACCTGTCATCTAGTATCTAAACCCGTCATCTAGTATCTAAACCCGTCACGTAGTATCTAAACCCGTCATGTAGTATCTAAACCCGTCATGTAGTATCTAAACCCGTCATGTAGTATCTAAACCCGTCATGTAGTATCTAAACCCGTCATGTAGTATCTAAACCCGTCATGTAGTATCTAAACCCGTCATGTAGTATCTAAACCCGTCATCTAGTATCTAAACCCGTCATCTAGTATCTAAACCCGTCATGTAGTATCTAAACCCGTCATGTAGTATCTAAACCCGTCATCTAGTATCTAAACCCGTCATGTAGTATCTAAACCCGTCATGTAGTATCTAAACATATAATCTAGTATCTAAACCCGTCATGTAGTATCTAAACCCGTCATGTAGTATCTAAACCCGTCATGTAGTATCTAAACCCGTCATGTAGTATCTAAACCCGTCATGTAGTATCTAAACCCGTCATGTAGTATCTAAACCCGTCATCTAGTATCTAAACCCGTCATGTAGTATCTAAACCCGTCATGTAGTATCTAAACCCGTCATGTAGTATCTAAACCCGTCATCTAGTATCTAAACCCGTCATGTAGTATCTAAACATATCATGTAGTATCTAAACATATAATCTAGTATCTAAACCCGTCATGTAGTATCTAAACCCGTCATGTAGTATCTAAACCCGTCATGTAGTATCTAAACCCGTCATGTAGTATCTAAACCCGTCATCTAGTATCTAAACCCGTCATGTAGTATCTAAACATATCATGTAGTATCTAAACCTGTCATCTAGTATCTAAACCCGTCATCTAGTATCTAAACCCGTCATCTAGTATCTAAACCCGTCATGTAGTATCTAAACCCGTCATCTAGTATCTAAACCCGTCATCTAGTATCTAAACCCGTCACGTAGTATCTAAACCCGTCATGTAGTATCTAAACCCGTCATGTAGTATCTAAACCCGTCATGTAGTATCTAAACCCGTCATGTAGTATCTAAACCCGTCATGTAGTATCTAAACCTGTCATGTAGTATCTAAACCCGTCATGTAGTATCTAAACCCGTCATGTAGTATCTAAACCCGTCATGTAGTATCTAAACCCGTCATGTAGTATCTAAACCCGTCATCTAGTATCTAAACCCGTCATGTAGTATCTAAACCCGTCATCTAGTATCTAAACCTGTCATCTAGTATCTAAACCCGTCATCTAGTATCTAAACCCGTCATGTAGTATCTAAACCTGTCATCTAGTATCTAAACCCGTCATGTAGTATCTAAACCCGTCATCTAGTATCTAAACCCGTCATCTAGTATCTAAACCTGTCATCTAGTATCTAAACCCGTCATCTAGTATCTAAACCCGTCATGTAGTATCTAAACCTGTCATGTAGTATCTAAACCCGTCATCTAGTATCTAAACCCGTCATGTAGTATCTAAACCCGTCATGTAGTATCTAAACCCGTCATGTAGTATCTAAACCCGTCATGTAGTATCTAAACCCGTCATCTAGTATCTAAACCCGTCATGTAGTATCTAAACCCATCATGTAGTATCTAAACCTGTCATCTAGTATCTAAACCTGTCATCTAGTATCTAAACCCGTCATCTAGTATCTAAACCCGTCATGTAGTATCTAAACCCGTCATGTAGTATCTAAACCCGTCATGTAGTATCTAAACCCGTCATGTAGTATCTAAACCCGTCATCTAGTATCTAAACCCGTCATCTAGTATCTAAACCCGTCATGTAGTATCTAAACCCGTCATGTAGTATCTAAACACGTCATCTAGTATCTAAACCCGTCATCTAGTATCTAAATCTGTCATCTAGTATCTAAACCCGTCATCTAGTATCTAAACCCGTCATGTAGTATCTAAACCTGTCATGTAGTATCTAAACATATAATCTAGTATCTAAACCCGTCATGTAGTATCTAAACCCGTCATGTAGTATCTAAACCCGTCATGTAGTATCTAAACCCGTCATGTAGTATCTAAACCCGTCATCTAGTATCTAAACCCGTCATGTAGTATCTAAACATATCATGTAGTATCTAAACCTGTCATCTAGTATCTAAACCTGTCATCTAGTATCTAAACCCGTCATGTAGTATCTAAACCCGTCATGTAGTATCTAAACCTGTCATCTAGTATCTAAACCCGTCATCTAGTATCTAAACCCGTCACGTAGTATCTAAACCCGTCATGTAGTATCTAAACCTGTCATGTAGTATCTAAACCCGTCATGTAGTATCTAAACCCGTCATGTAGTATCTAAACCTGTCATGTAGTAGCTAAACCCGTCATGTAGTATCTAAACCCGTCATGTAGTATCTAAACCCGTCATGTAGTATCTAAACCCGTCATGTAGTATCTAAACCCGTCATGTAGTATCTAAACCCGTCATGTAGTATCTAAACCCGTCATCTAGTATCTAAACCTGTCATCTAGTATCTAAACCCGTCATCTAGTATCTAAACCTGTCATGTAGTATCTAAACCTGTCATCTAGTATCTAAACCCGTCATGTAGTATCTAAACATATCATGTAGTATCTAAACATATAATCTAGTATCTAAACCCGTCATGTAGTATCTAAACCCGTCATGTAGTATCTAAACCCGTCATGTAGTATCTAAACCCGTCATGTAGTATCTAAACCCGTCATGTAGTATCTAAACCCGTCATGTAGTATCTAAACCCGTCATCTAGTATCTAAACCCGTCATGTAGTATCTAAACCCGTCATGTAGTATCTAAACCCGTCATGTAGTATCTAAACCCGTCATCTAGTATCTAAACCCGTCATGTAGTATCTAAACACATCATGTAGTATCTAAACATATAATCTAGTATCTAAACCCGTCATGTAGTATCTAAACCCGTCATGTAGTATCTAAACCCGTCATGTAGTATCTAAACCCGTCATGTAGTATCTAAACCCGTCATCTAGTATCTAAACCCGTCATGTAGTATCTAAACCCGTCATGTAGTATCTAAACCTGTCATCTAGTATCTAAACCTGTCATCTAGTATCTAAACCCGTCATCTAGTATCTAAACCTGTCATGTAGTATCTAAACCTGTCATCTAGTATCTAAACCCGTCATCTAGTATCTAAACCCGTCACGTAGTATCTAAACCCGTCATGTAGTATCTAAACCCGTCATGTAGTATCTAAACCCGTCATGTAGTATCTAAACCCGTCATGTAGTATCTAAACCCGTCATGTAGTATCTAAACCTGTCATTTAGTATCTAAACCCGTCATGTAGTATCTAAACCCGTCATGTAGTATCTAAACCCGTCATGTAGTATCTAAACCCGTCATGTAGTATCTAAACCCGTCATGTAGTATCTAAACCCGTCATCTAGTATCTAAACCTGTCATCTAGTATCTAAACCCGTCATCTAGTATCTAAACCCGTCATGTAGTATCTAAACCCGTCATCTAGTATCTAAACCCGTCATGTAGTATCTAAACATATCATGTAGTATCTAAACATATAATCTAGTATCTAAACCCGTCATGTAGTATCTAAACCCGTCATGTAGTATCTAAACCCGTCATGTAGTATCTAAACCCGTCATGTAGTATCTAAACCCGTCATGTAGTATCTAAACCCGTCATGTAGTATCTAAACCCGTCATCTAGTATCTAAACCCGTCATGTAGTATCTAAACCCGTCATGTAGTATCTAAACCCGTCATCTAGTATCTAAACCCGTCATGTAGTATCTAAACCCGTCATGTAGTATCTAAACCCGTCATCTAGTATCTAAACCCGTCATGTAGTATCTAAACCCGTCATCTAGTATCTAAACCTGTCATGTAGTATCTAAACCTGTCATGTAGTATCTAAACCCGTCATGTAGTATCTAAACCCGTCATGTAGTATCTAAACACGTACCATGTAGTATCTAAACACATAATCTAGTATCTAAACCTGTCATCTAGTATCTAAACCCGTCATCTAGTATCTAAACCCGTCATGTAGTATCTAAACCCGTCATGTAGTATCTAAACCCGTCATGTAGTATCTAAACCCGTCATGTAGTATCTAAACCTCGTCATGTAGTATCTAAACCTGTCATCTAGTATCTAAACCCGTCATCTAGTATCTAAACCCGTCATCTAGTATCTAAACCTGTCATGTAGTATCTAAACCCGTCATGTAGTATCTAAACCCGTCATGTAGTATCTAAACCCGTCATGTAGTATCTAAACCCGTCATGTAGTATCTAAACCCGTCATGTAGTATCTAAACCCGTCATGTAGTATCTAAACCCGTCATCTAGTATCTAAACCTGTCATCTAGTATCTAAACCCGTCATCTAGTATCTAAACCTGTCATGTAGTATCTAAACCTGTCATCTAGTATCTAAACCCGTCATGTAGTATCTAAACCCGTCATGTAGTTTCTAAACCCGTCATCTAGTATCTAAACCCGTCATGTAGTATCTAAACCCGTCATGTAGTATCTAAACCCGTCATGTAGTATCTAAACCCGTCATGTAGTATCTAAACCCGTCATGTAGTATCTAAACCCGTCATGTAGTATCTAAACCCGTCATCTAGTATCTAAACCCGTCATGTAGTATCTAAACCTGTCATGTAGTATCTAAACCTGTCATCTAGTATCTAAACCCGTCATGTAGTATCTAAACCCGTCATGTAGTATCTAAACCCGTCATGTAGTATCTAAACCCGTCATGTAGTATCTAAACCCGTCATCTAGTATCTAAACCCGTCATCTAGTATCTAAACATATCATGTAGTATCTAAACATATAATCTAGTATCTAAACCCGTCATGTAGTATCTAAACCTGTCATCTAGTATCTAAACCCGTCATGTAGTATCTAAACCCGTCATGTAGTATCTAAACCCGTCATGTAGTATCTAAACCCGTCATCTAGTATCTAAACCCGTCATGTAGTATCTAAACCCGTCATCTAGTATCTAAACCTGTCATCTAGTATCTAAACCCGTCATCTAGTATCTAAACCCGTCATGTAGTATCTAAACCCGTCATGTAGTATCTAAACCCGTCATGTAGTATCTAAACCCGTCATGTAGTATCTAAACCCGTCATGTAGTATCTAAACCCGTCATGTAGTATCTAAACCCGTCATGTAGTATCTAAACCCGTCATCTAGTATCTAAACCCGTCATCTAGTATCTAAACCCGTCATCTAGTATCTAAACCTGTCATGTAGTATCTAAACCCGTCATCTAGTATCTAAACCCGTCATGTAGTATCTAAACCTGTCATGTAGTATCTAAACCCGTCATCTAGTATCTAAACCCGTCATGTAGTATCTAAACCCGTCATGTAGTATCTAAACCCGTCATGTAGTATCTAAACCCGTCATGTAGTATCTAAACCCGTCATGTAGTATCTAAACCCGTCATGTAGTATCTAAACCCGTCATGTAGTATCTAAACCTGTCATGTAGTATCTAAACCTGTCATCTAGTATCTAAACCTGTCATCTAGTATCTAAACCCGTCATCTAGTATCTAAACCCGTCATCTAGTATCTAAACCCGTCATGTAGTATCTAAACCCGTCATGTAGTATCTAAACCCGTCATCTAGTATCTAAACCTGTCATCTAGTATCTAAACCCGTCATCTAGTATCTAAACCTGTCATGTAGTATCTAAACCCGTCATGTAGTATCTAAACCCGTCATGTAGTATCTAAACCCGTCATGTAGTATCTAAACCCGTCATGTAGTATCTAAACCCGTCATGTAGTATCTAAACCCGTCATGTAGTATCTAAACCCGTCATCTAGTATCTAAACCTGTCATCTAGTATCTAAACCCGTCATCTAGTATCTAAACCTGTCATGTAGTATCTAAACCTGTCATCTAGTATCTAAACCCGTCATCTAGTATCTAAACCTGTCATGTAGTATCTAAACCTGTCATCTAGTATCTAAACCCGTCATGTAGTATCTAAACCCGTCATGTAGTATCTAAACCCGTCATGTAGTATCTAAACCCGTCATGTAGTATCTAAACCCGTCATGTAGTATCTAAACCCGTCATGTAGTATCTAAACCCGTCATCTAGTATCTAAACCCGTCATGTAGTATCTAAACATATCATGTAGTATCTAAACATATAATCTAGTATCTAAACCCGTCATGTAGTATCTAAACCCGTCATGTAGTATCTAAACCCGTCATGTAGTATCTAAACCCGTCATGTAGTATCTAAACCCGTCATCTAGTATCTAAACCTGTCATCTAGTATCTAAACATATCATGTAGTATCTAAACATATAATCTAGTATCTAAACCCGTCATGTAGTATCTAAACCCGTCATCTAGTATCTAAACCCGTCATCTAGTATCTAAACCCGTCATGTAGTATCTAAACCCGTCATGTAGTATCTAAACCCGTCATCTAGTATCTAAACCCGTCATGTAGTATCTAAACCCGTCATCTAGTATCTAAACCTGTCATCTAGTATCTAAACCCGTCATCTAGTATCTAAACCTGTCATGTAGTATCTAAACCCGTCATGTAGTATCTAAACCCGTCATGTAGTATCTAAACCCGTCATGTAGTATCTAAACCCGTCATGTAGTATCTAAACCCGTCATGTAGTATCTAAACCCGTCAAGTAGTATCTAAACCCGTCATCTAGTATCTAAACCTGTCATCTAGTATCTAAACCCGTCATCTAGTATCTAAACCCGTCATGTAGTATCTAAACCCGTCATCTAGTATCTAAACCCGTCATGTAGTATCTAAACATATCATGTAGTATCTAAACATATAATCTAGTATCTAAACCCGTCATGTAGTATCTAAACCCGTCATGTAGTATCTAAACCCGTCATGTAGTATCTAAACCCGTCATGTAGTATCTAAACCCGTCATGTAGTATCTAAACCCGTCATGTAGTATCTAAACCCGTCATGTAGTATCTAAACATATCATGTAGTATCTAAACATATAATCTAGTATCTAAACCTGTCATCTAGTATCTAAACATATAATCTAGTATCTAAACCCGTCATCTAGTATCTAAACCTGTCATGTAGTATCTAAACCCGTCATGTAGTATCTAAACATATAATCTAGTATCTAAACCCGTCATGTAGTATCTAAACCCGTCATGTAGTATCTAAACCCGTCATGTAGTATCTAAACCCGTCATGTAGTATCTAAACCGTCATCTAGTATCTAAACCTGTCATGTAGTATCTAAACAAGTCATGTAGTATCTAAACCTGTCATCTAGTATCTAAACCTGTCATCTAGTATCTAAACCCGTCATCTAGTATCTAAACCCGTCATGTAGTATCTAAACCGTCATCTAGTATCTAAACCCGTCATGTAGTATCTAAACATATCATGTAGTATCTAAACCTGTCATCTAGTATCTAAACCTGTCATCTAGTATCTAAACCCGTCATCTAGTATCTAAACCCGTCATGTAGTATCTAAACATATCATGTAGTATCTAAACATATAATCTAGTATCTAAACCTGTCATCTAGTATCTAAACCTGTCATCTAGTATCTAAACCCGTCATCTAGTATCTAAACCCGTCATGTAGTATCTAAACATATCATGTAGTATCTAAACATATAATCTAGTATCTAAACCCGTCATGTAGTATCTAAACCCGTCATGTAGTATCTAAACCCGTCATGTAGTATCTAAACCCGTCATGTAGTATCTAAACCCGTCATCTAGTATCTAAACCCGTCATGTAGTATCTAAACATATCATGTAGTATCTAAACCTGTCATCTAGTATCTAAACCTGTCATCTAGTATCTAAACCCGTCATCTAGTATCTAAACCTGTCATGTAGTATCTAAACCTGTCATCTAGTATCTAAACCCGTCATCTAGTATCTAAACCCGTCACGTAGTATCTAAACCCGTCATGTAGTATCTAAACCTGTCATGTAGTATCTAAACCCGTCATGTAGTATCTAAACCCGTCATGTAGTATCTAAACCTGTCATGTAGTAGCTAAACCTGTCATTTAGTATCTAAACCCGTCATGTAGTATCTAAACCCGTCATGTAGTATCTAAACCCGTCATGTAGTATCTAAACCCGTCATGTAGTATCTAAACCCGTCATCTAGTATCTAAACCTGTCATGTAGTATCTAAACCCGTCATGTAGTATCTAAACCCGTCATGTAGTATCTAAACATACCATGTAGTATCTAAACATATAATCTAGTATCTAAACCTGTCATCTAGTATCTAAACCCGTCATCTAGTATCTAAACCTGTCATGTAGTATCTAAACCCGTCATGTAGTATCTAAACCCGTCATGTAGTATCTAAACCCGTCATGTAGTATCTAAACCCGTCATGTAGTATCTAAACCCGTCATGTAGTATCTAAACCCGTCATGTAGTATCTAAACCCGTCATCTAGTATCTAAACCTGTCATCTAGTATCTAAACCCGTCATCTAGTATCTAAACCTGTCCTGTAGTATCTAAACCTGTCATCTAGTATCTAAACCCGTCATGTAGTATCTAAACATATCATGTAGTATCTAAACATATAATCTAGTATCTAAACCCGTCATGTAGTATCTAAACCCGTCATGTAGTATCTAAACCCGTCATGTAGTATCTAAACCCGTCATGTAGTATCTAAACCCGTCATGTAGTATCTAAACCCGTCATGTAGTATCTAAACCCGTCATCTAGTATCTAAACCCGTCATGTAGTATCTAAACATATCATGTAGTATCTAAACATATAATCTAGTATCTAAACCCGTCAGGTAGTATCTAAACCCGTCATGTAGTATCTAAACCCGTCATGTAGTATCTAAACCCGTCATGTAGTATCTAAACCCGTCGTCTAGTATCTAAACCTGTCATCTCGTATCTAAACATATCATGTAGTATCTAAACATATAATCTAGCATCTAAACCCGTCATGTAGTATCTAAACCTGTCATCTAGTATCTAAACCCGTCATCTAGTATCTAAACCCGTCATGTAGTATCTAAACCCGTCATGTAGTATCTAAACCCGTCATCTAGTATCTAAACCCGTCATGTAGTATCTAAACCTGTCATCTAGTATCTAAACCTGTCATCTAGTATCTAAACCCGTCATCTAGTATCTAAACCTGTCATGTAGTATCTAAACCCGTCATGTAGTATCTAAACCCGTCATGTAGTATCTAAACCCGTCATGTAGTATCTAAACCCGTCATGTAGTATCTAAACCCGTCATGTAGTATCTAAACCCGTCAAGTAGTATCTAAACCCATCATCTAGTATCTAAACCTGTCATCTAGTATCTAAACCCGTCATCTAGTATCTAAACCTGTCATGTAGTATCTAAACCTGTCATCTAGTATCGAAACCCGTCATGTAGTATCTAAACATATCATGTAGTATCTAAACATATAATCTAGTATCTAAACCCGTCATGTAGTATCTAAACCCGTCATGTAGTATCTAAACCCGTCATGTAGTATCTAAACCCGTCATGTAGTATCTAAACCCGTCATGTAGTATCTAAACCCGTCATGTACTATCTAAACCCGTCATGTAGTATCTAAACATATCATGTAGTATCTAAACATATAATCTAGTATCTAAACCTGTCATCTAGTATCTAAATCTGTCATCTAGTATCTAAACCCGTCATCTAGTATCTAAACCCGTCATGTAGTATCTAAACATATCATGTAGTATCTAAACATATAATCTAGTATCTAAACCCGTCATGTAGTATCTAAACCCTTCATGTAGTTTCTAAACCCGTCATGTAGTATCTAAACCCGTCATGTAGAATCTAAACCCGTCATGTAGTATCTAAACCCGTCATCTAGTATCTAAACCTGTCATCTAGTATCTAAACCCGTCATCTAGTATCTAAACCTGTCATCTAGTATCTAAACCCGTCATCTAGTATCTAAACCCGTCATGTAGTATCTAAACATATCATGTAGTATGTAAACATATAATCTAGTATCTAAACCTGTCATCTAGTATCTAAATCTGTCATCTAGTATCTAAACCCGTCATCTAGTATCTAAACCCGTCATGTAGTATCTAAACATATCATGTAGTATCTAAACATATAATCTAGTATCTAAACCCGTCATGTAGTATCTAAACCCGTCATGTAGTATCTAAACCCGTCATGTAGTATCTAAACCCGTCATGTAGTATCTAAACCGTCATCTAGTATCTAAACCCGTCATGTAGTATCTAAACATATCATGTAGTATCTAAACCTGTCATCTAGTATCTAAACCTGTCATCTAGTATCTAAACCCGTCATCTAGTATCTAAACCCGTCATGTAGTATCTAAACCGTCATCTAGTATCTAAACCCGTCATGTAGTATCTAAACATATCATGTAGTATCTAAACCTGTCATCTAGTATCTAAACCTGTCATCTAGTATCTAAACCCGTCATCTAGTATCTAAACCCGTCATGTAGTATCTAAACATATCATGTAGTATCTAAACATATAATCTAGTATCTAAACCTGTCATCTAGTATCTAAATCTGTCATCTAGTATCTAAACCCGTCATCTAGTATCTAAACCCGTCATGTAGTATCTAAACATATCATGTAGTATCTAAACATATAATCTAGTATCTAAACCCGTCATGTAGTATCTAAACCCGTCATGTAGTATCTAAACCCGTCATGTAGTATCTAAACCCGTCATGTAGTATCTAAACCGTCATCTAGTATCTAAACCCGTCATGTAGTATCTAAACATATCATGTAGTATCTAAACCTGTCATCTAGTATCTAAACCTGTCATCTAGTATCTAAACCCGTCATCTAGTATCTAAACCTGTCATGTAGTATCTAAACCTGTCATCTAGTATCTAAACCCGTCATCTAGTATCTAAACCTGTCATGTAGTATCTAAACCCGTCATGTAGTATCTAAACCCGTCATGTAGTATCTAAACCCGTCATGTAGTATCTAAACCCGTCATGTAGTATCTAAACCCGTCATGTAGTATCTAAACCCGTCATGTAGTATCTAAACCCGTCATCTAGTATCTAAACCTGTCATCTAGTATCTAAACCCGTCATCTAGTATCTAAACCTGTCCTGTAGTATCTAAACCTGTCATCTAGTATCTAAACCCGTCATGTAGTATCTAAACATATCATGTAGTATCTAAACATATAATCTAGTATCTAAACCCGTCATGTAGTATCTAAACCCGTCATGTAGTATCTAAACCCGTCATGTAGTATCTAAACCCGTCATGTAGTATCTAAACCCGTCATGTAGTATCTAAACCCGTCATGTAGTATCTAAACCCGTCATCTAGTATCTAAACCCGTCATGTAGTATCTAAACATATCATGTAGTATCTAAACATATAATCTAGTATCTAAACCCGTCAGGTAGTATCTAAACCCGTCATGTAGTATCTAAACCCGTCATGTAGTATCTAAACCCGTCATGTAGTATCTAAACCCGTCGTCTAGTATCTAAACCTGTCATCTCGTATCTAAACATATCATGTAGTATCTAAACATATAATCTAGCATCTAAACCCGTCATGTAGTATCTAAACCTGTCATCTAGTATCTAAACCCGTCATCTAGTATCTAAACCCGTCATGTAGTATCTAAACCCGTCATCTAGTATCTAAACCCGTCATGTAGTATCTAAACCTGTCATCTAGTATCTAAACCTGTCATCTAGTATCTAAACCCGTCATCTAGTATCTAAACCTGTCATGTAGTATCTAAACCCGTCATGTAGTATCTAAACCCGTCATGTAGTATCTAAACCCGTCATGTAGTATCTAAACCCGTCATGTAGTATCTAAACCCGTCATGTAGTATCTAAACCCGTCAAGTAGTATCTAAACCCATCATCTAGTATCTAAACCTGTCATCTAGTATCTAAACCCGTCATCTAGTATCTAAACCTGTCATGTAGTATCTAAACCTGTCATCTAGTATCGAAACCCGTCATGTAGTATCTAAACATATCATGTAGTATCTAAACATATAATCTAGTATCTAAACCCGTCATGTAGTATCTAAACCCGTCATGTAGTATCTAAACCCGTCATGTAGTATCTAAACCCGTCATGTAGTATCTAAACCCGTCATGTAGTATCTAAACCCGTCATGTACTATCTAAACCCGTCATGTAGTATCTAAACATATCATGTAGTATCTAAACATATAATCTAGTATCTAAACCTGTCATCTAGTATCTAAATCTGTCATCTAGTATCTAAACCCGTCATCTAGTATCTAAACCCGTCATGTAGTATCTAAACATATCATGTAGTATCTAAACATATAATCTAGTATCTAAACCCGTCATGTAGTATCTAAACCCTTCATGTAGTTTCTAAACCCGTCATGTAGTATCTAAACCCGTCATGTAGAATCTAAACCCGTCATGTAGTATCTAAACCCGTCATCTAGTATCTAAACCTGTCATCTAGTATCTAAACCCGTCATCTAGTATCTAAACCTGTCATCTAGTATCTAAACCCGTCATCTAGTATCTAAACCCGTCATGTAGTATCTAAACATATCATGTAGTATCTAAACATATAATCTAGTATCTAAACCTGTCATCTAGTATCTAAATCTGTCATCTAGTATCTAAACCCGTCATCTAGTATCTAAACCCGTCATGTAGTATCTAAACATATCATGTAGTATCTAAACATATAATCTAGTATCTAAACCCGTCATGTAGTATCTAAACCCGTCATGTAGTATCTAAACCCGTCATGTAGTATCTAAACCCGTCATGTAGTATCTAAACCGTCATCTAGTATCTAAACCCGTCATGTAGTATCTAAACATATCATGTAGTATCTAAACCTGTCATCTAGTATCTAAACCTGTCATCTAGTATCTAAACCCGTCATCTAGTATCTAAACCCGTCATGTAGTATCTAAACCGTCATCTAGTATCTAAACCCGTCATGTAGTATCTAAACATATCATGTAGTATCTAAACCTGTCATCTAGTATCTAAACCTGTCATCTAGTATCTAAACCCGTCATCTAGTATCTAAACCCGTCATGTAGTATCTAAACATATCATGTAGTATCTAAACATATAATCTAGTATCTAAACCTGTCATCTAGTATCTAAATCTGTCATCTAGTATCTAAACCCGTCATCTAGTATCTAAACCCGTCATGTAGTATCTAAACATATCATGTAGTATCTAAACATATAATCTAGTATCTAAACCCGTCATGTAGTATCTAAACCCGTCATGTAGTATCTAAACCCGTCATGTAGTATCTAAACCCGTCATGTAGTATCTAAACCGTCATCTAATATCTAAACCCGTCATGTAGTATCTAAACATATCATGTAGTATCTAAACCTGTCATCTAGTATCTAAACCTGTCATCTAGTATCTAAACCCGTCATCTAGTATCTAAACCCGTCACGTAGTATCTAAACCCGTCATGTAGTATCTAAACCAGTCATGTAGTATCTAAACCCGTCATGTAGTATCTAAACCCGTCATGTAGTATCTAAACCTGTCATGTAGTAGCTAAACCTGTCATTTAGTATCTAAACCCGTCATGTAGTATCTAAACCCGTCATGTAGTATCTAAACCCGTCATGTAGTATCTAAACCCGTCATGTAGTATCTAAACCCGTCATGTAGTATCTAAACCCGTCATCTAGTATCTAAACCTGTCATCTAGTATCTAAACCCGTCATCTAGTATCTAAACCTGTCATGTAGTATCTAAACCTGTCATCTAGTATCTAAACCCGTCATGTAGTATCTAAACATATCATGTAGTATCTAAACATATAATCTAGTATCTAAACCCGTCATGTAGTATCTAAACCCGTCATGTAGTATCTAAACCCGTCATGTAGTATCTAAACCCGTCATGTAGTATCTAAACCCGTCATGTAGTATCTAAACCCGTCATGTAGTATCTAAACCCGTCATCTAGTATGTAAACCCGTCATGTAGTATCTAAACCCGTCATGTAGTATCTAAACCCGTCATGTAGTATCTAAACCCGTCATCTAGTATCTAAACCCGTCATGTAGTATCTAAACATATCATGTAGTATCTAAACATATAATCTAGTATCTAAACCCGTCATGTAGTATCTAAACCCGTCATCTAGTATCTAAACCTGTCATGTAGTATCTAAACCTGTCATGTAGTATCTAAACCCGTCATGTAGTATCTAAACCCGTCATGTAGTATCTAAACATACCATGTAGTATCTAAACATATAATCTAGTATCTAAACCTGTCATCTAGTATCTAAACCCGTCATCTAGTATCTAAACCTGTCATGTAGTATCTAAACCTGTCATGTAGTATCTAAACCCGTCATGTAGTATCTAAACCCGTCATGTAGTATCTAAACATACCATGTAGTATCTAAACATATAATCTAGTATCTAAACCTGTCATCTAGTATCTAAACCCGTCATCTAGTATCTAAACCTGTCATGTAGTATCTAAACCCGTCATGTAGTATCTAAACCCGTCATGTAGTATCTAAACCCGTCATGTAGTATCTAAACCCGTCATGTAGTATCTAAACCCGTCATGTAGTATCTAAACCCGTCATCTAGTATCTAAACCTGTCATCTAGTATCTAAACCCGTCATCTAGTATCTAAACCTGTCATGTAGTATCTAAACCTGTCATCTAGTATCGAAACCCGTCATGTAGTATCTAAACATATCATGTAGTATCTAAACATATAATCTAGTATCTAAACCCGTCATGTAGTATCTAAACCCGTCATGTAGTATCTAAACCCGTCATGTAGTATCTAAACCCGTCATGTAGTATCTAAACCCGTCATGTAGTATCTAAACCCGTCATGTACTATCTAAACCCGTCATGTAGTATCTAAACATATCATGTAGTATCTAAACATATAATCTAGTATCTAAACCTGTCATCTAGTATCTAAATCTGTCATCTAGTATCTAAACCCGTCATCTAGTATCTAAACCCGTCATGTAGTATCTAAACATATCATGTAGTATCTAAACATATAATCTAGTATCTAAACCCGTCATGTAGTATCTAAACCCTTCATGTAGTTTCTAAACCCGTCATGTAGTATCTAAACCCGTCATGTAGAATCTAAACCCGTCATGTAGTATCTAAACCCGTCATCTAGTATCTAAACCTGTCATCTAGTATCTAAACCCGTCATCTAGTATCTAAACCTGTCATCTAGTATCTAAACCCGTCATCTAGTATCTAAACCCGTCATGTAGTATCTAAACATATCATGTAGTATCTAAACATATAATCTAGTATCTAAACCTGTCATCTAGTATCTAAATCTGTCATCTAGTATCTAAACCCGTCATCTAGTATCTAAACCCGTCATGTAGTATCTAAACATATCATGTAGTATCTAAACATATAATCTAGTATCTAAACCCGTCATGTAGTATCTAAACCCGTCATGTAGTATCTAAACCCGTCATGTAGTATCTAAACCCGTCATGTAGTATCTAAACCGTCATCTAGTATCTAAACCCGTCATGTAGTATCTAAACATATCATGTAGTATCTAAACCTGTCATCTAGTATCTAAACCTGTCATCTAGTATCTAAACCCGTCATCTAGTATCTAAACCCGTCATGTAGTATCTAAACCGTCATCTAGTATCTAAACCCGTCATGTAGTATCTAAACATATCATGTAGTATCTAAACCTGTCATCTAGTATCTAAACCTGTCATCTAGTATCTAAACCCGTCATCTAGTATCTAAACCCGTCATGTAGTATCTAAACATATCATGTAGTATCTAAACATATAATCTAGTATCTAAACCTGTCATCTAGTATCTAAATCTGTCATCTAGTATCTAAACCCGTCATCTAGTATCTAAACCCGTCATGTAGTATCTAAACATATCATGTAGTATCTAAACATATAATCTAGTATCTAAACCCGTCATGTAGTATCTAAACCCGTCATGTAGTATCTAAACCCGTCATGTAGTATCTAAACCCGTCATGTAGTATCTAAACCGTCATCTAATATCTAAACCCGTCATGTAGTATCTAAACATATCATGTAGTATCTAAACCTGTCATCTAGTATCTAAACCTGTCATCTAGTATCTAAACCCGTCATCTAGTATCTAAACCCGTCACGTAGTATCTAAACCCGTCATGTAGTATCTAAACCAGTCATGTAGTATCTAAACCCGTCATGTAGTATCTAAACCCGTCATGTAGTATCTAAACCTGTCATGTAGTAGCTAAACCTGTCATTTAGTATCTAAACCCGTCATGTAGTATCTAAACCCGTCATGTAGTATCTAAACCCGTCATGTAGTATCTAAACCCGTCATGTAGTATCTAAACCCGTCATGTAGTATCTAAACCGTCATCTAGTATCTAAACCTGTCATCTAGTATCTAAACCCGTCATCTAGTATCTAAACCTGTCATGTAGTATCTAAACCTGTCATCTAGTATCTAAACCCGTCATGTAGTATCTAAACATATCATGTAGTATCTAAACATATAATCTAGTATCTAAACCCGTCATGTAGTATCTAAACCCGTCATGTAGTATCTAAACCCGTCATGTAGTATCTAAACCCGTCATGTAGTATCTAAACCCGTCATGGAGTATCTAAACCCGTCATGTAGTATCTAAACCCGTCATCTAGTATGTAAACCCGTCATGTAGTATCTAAACCCGTCATGTAGTATCTAAACCCGTCATGTAGTATCTAAACCCGTCATCTAGTATCTAAACCCGTCATGTAGTATCTAAACATATCATGTAGTATCTAAACATATAATCTAGTATCTAAACCCGTCATGTAGTATCTAAACCCGTCATCTAGTATCTAAACCTGTCATGTAGTATCTAAACCTGTCATGTAGTATCTAAACCCGTCATGTAGTATCTAAACCCGTCATGTAGTATCTAAACATACCATGTAGTATCTAAACATATAATCTAGTATCTAAACCTGTCATCTAGTATCTAAACCCGTCATCTAGTATCTAAACCTGTCATGTAGTATCTAAACCTGTCATGTAGTATCTAAACCCGTCATGTAGTATCTAAACCCGTCATGTAGTATCTAAACATACCATGTAGTATCTAAACATATAATCTAGTATCTAAACCTGTCATCTAGTATCTAAACCCGTCATCTAGTATCTAAACCTGTCATGTAGTATCTAAACCCGTCATGTAGTATCTAAACCCGTCATGTAGTATCTAAACCCGTCATGTAGTATCTAAACCCGTCATGTAGTATCTAAACCCGTCATGTAGTATCTAAACCCGTCATCTAGTATCTAAACCTGTCATCTAGTATCTAAACCCGTCATCTAGTATCTAAACCTGTCATGTAGTATCTAAACCTGTCATCTAGTATCTAAACCCGTCATGTAGTATCTAAACATATCATGTAGTATCTAAACATATAATCTAGTATCTAAACCCGTCATGTAGTATCTAAACCCGTCATGTAGTATCTAAACCCGTCATGTAGTATCTAAACCCGTCATGTAGTATCTAAACCCGTCATGTAGTATCTAAACCCGTCATGTAGTATCTAAACCCGTCATCTAGTATCTAAACCCGTCATGTAGTATCTAAACATATCATGTAGTATCTAAACATATAATCTAGTATCTAAACCCGTCATGTAGTATCTAAACCCGTCATGTAGTATCTAAACCCGTCATGTAGTATCTAAACCCGTCATGTAGTATCTAAACCCGTCATGTAGTATCTAAACCCGTCGTCTAGTATCTAAACCTGTCATCTCGTATCTAAACATATCATGTAGTATCTAAACATATAATCTAGCATCTAAACCCGTCATGTAGTATCTAAACCTGTCATCTAGTATCTAAACCCGTCATCTAGTATCTAAACCCGTCATGTAGTATCTAAACCCGTCATGTAGTATCTAAACCCGTCATCTAGTATCTAAACCCGTCATGTAGTATCTAAACCTGTCATCTAGTATCTAAACCTGTCATCTAGTATCTAAACCCGTCATCTAGTATCTAAACCTGTCATGTAGTATCTAAACCCGTCATGTAGTATCTAAACCCGTCATGTAGTATCTAAACCCGTCATGTAGTATCTAAACCTGTCATCTAGTATCTAAACCCGTCATCTAGTATCTAAACCCGTCATGTAGTATCTAAACATATCATGTAGTATCTAAACATATAATCTAGAATCTAAACCCGTCATGTAGTATCTAAACCCGTCATGTAGAATCTAAACCCGTCATGTAGTATCTAAACCCGTCATGTAGTATCTAAACCCGCCATGTAGTATCTAAACCCGTCATTTAGTTTCTAAACCCGTCATGTAGTATCTAAACCCGTCATGTAGTATCTAAACCCGTCATGTAGTATCTAAACCCGTCATCTAGTATCTAAACCCGTCATCTAGTATCTAAACCTGTCATCTAGTATCTAAACCCGTCATCTAGTATCTAAACCCGTCATGTAGTATCTAAACCCGTCATGTAGAATCTAAACCCGTCATGTAGTATCTAAACCCGTCATGTAGTATCTAAACCCGCCATGTAGTATCTAAACCCGTCATTTAGTTTCTAAACCCGTCATGTAGTATCTAAACCCGTCATGTAGTATCTAAACCCGTCATGTAGTATCTAAACCCGTCATCTAGTATCTAAACCCGTCATGTAGTATCTAAACATATCATGTAGTATCTAAACATATAATCTAGTATCTAAACCTGTCATGTAGTATCTAAACCTGTCATCTAGTATCTAAACCCGTCATCTAGTATCTAAACCCGCCATGTAGTATCTAAACCCGTCATGTAGTATCTAAACCCGTCATCTAGTATCTAAACCCGTCATGTAGTATCTAAACCTGTCATCTAGTATCTAAACCTGTCATCTAGTATCTAAACCCGTCATCTAGTATCTAAACCTGTCATGTAGTATCTAAACCCGTCATGTAGTATCTAAACCCGTCATGTAGTATCTAAACCCGTCATGTAGTATCTAAACATATCATGTAGTATCTAAACATATAATCTAGTATCTAAACCCGTCATGTAGTATCTAAACCCGTCATGTAGTATCTAAACCCGTCATGTAGTATCTAAACCCGTCATGTAGTATCTAAACCCGTCATGTAGTATCTAAACCCGTCATGTAGTATCTAAACCCGTCATCTAGTATCTAAACCCGTCATGTAGTATCTAAACATATCATGTAGTATCTAAACATATAATCTAGTATCTAAACCCGTCATGTAGTATCTAAACCCGTCATGTAGTTTCTAAACCCGTCATGTAGTATCTAAACCCGTCATGTAGAATCTAAACCCGTCATGTAGTATCTAAACCCGTCATCTAGTATCTAAACCTGTCATCTAGTATCTAAACCCGTCATCTAGTATCTAAACCTGTCATGTAGTATCTAAACCTGTCATCTAGTATCTAAACCCGTCATCTAGTATCTAAACCCGTCATGTAGTATCTAAACCCGTCATGTAGTATCTAAACCCGTCATCTAGTATCTAAACCCGTCATGTAGTATCTAAACCTGTCATCTAGTATCTAAACCTGTCATCTAGTATCTAAACCCGTCATCTAGTATCTAAACCTGTCATGTAGTATCTAAACCTGTCATGTAGTATCTAAACCCGTCATGTAGTATCTAAACCCGTCATGTAGTATCTAAACCCGTCTTGTAGTATATAAACCCGTCATGTAGTATTTAAACCCGTCATGTAGTATCTAAACCCGTCATGTAGTATCTAAACCCGTCATGTAGTATCTAAACCCGTCATGTAGTATCTAAACATATCATGTAGTATCTAAACATATAATCTAGTATCTAAACCCGTCATGTAGTATCTAAACCTGTCATCTAGTATCTAAACCTGTCATCTAGTATCTAAACCCGTCATCTAGTATCTAAACCTGTCATCTAGTATCTAAACCCGTCATCTAGTATCTAAACCTGTCATGTAGTATCTAAACCTGTCATGTAGTATCTAAACCCGTCATGTAGTATCTAAACCCGTCATGTAGTATCTAAACGCGTCATGTAGTATCTAAACCCGTCATGTAGTATCTAAACCCGTCATGTAGTTTCTAAACCCGTCATGTAGTATCTAAACCTGTCATGTAGTATCTAAACCCGTCATGTAGTATCTAAACCCGTCATCTAGTATCTAAACCCGTCATGTAGTATCTAAACCCGTCATGTAGTATCTAAACCCGTCATCTAGTATCTAAACCCGTCATGTAGTATCTAAACCCGTCATGTAGTATCTAAACCCGTCATGTAGTATCTAAACCCGTCATCTAGTATCTAAACCCGTCATGTAGTATCTAAACATATCATGTAGTATCTAAACATATAATCTAGTATCTAAACCTGTCATGTAGTATCTAAACCTGTCATCTAGTATCTAAACCCGTCATCTAGTATCTAAACCCGCCATGTAGTATCTAAACCCGTCATGTAGTATCTAAACCCGTCATCTAGTATCTAAACCCGTCATGTAGTATCTAAACCTGTCATCTAGTATCTAAACCTGTCATCTAGTATCTAAACCCGTCATCTAGTATCTAAACCTGTCATGTAGTATCTAAACCCGTCATGTAGTATCTAAACCCGTCATGTAGTATCTAAACCCGTCATGTAGTATCTAAACATATCATGTAGTATCTAAACATATAATCTAGTATCTAAACCTGTCATCTAGTATCTAAACCCGTCATCTAGTATCTAAACCTGTCATGTAGTATCTAAACCTGTCATGTAGTATCTAAACCCGTCATGTAGTATCTAAACCCGTCATGTAGTATCTAAAACCGTCATGTAGTATCTAAACCCGTCATGTAGTATCTAAACCCGTCATGTAGTATCTAAACCCGTCATCTAGTATCTAAACCTGTCATCTAGTATCTAAACCCGTCATCTAGTATCTAAACCTGTCATGTAGTATCTAAACCTGTCATCTAGTATCGAAACCCGTCATGTAGTATCTAAACATATCATGTAGTATCTAAACATATAATCTAGTATCTAAACCCGTCATGTAGTATCTAAACCCGTCATGTAGTATCTAAACCCGTCATGTAGTATCTAAACCCGTCATGTAGTATCTAAACCCGTCATGTAGTATCTAAACCCGTCATGTAGTATCTAAACCCGTCATCTAGTATCTAAACCCGTCATGTAGTATCTAAACATATCATGTAGTATCTAAACCCGTCATCTAGTATCTAAACCCGTCATGTAGTATCTAAACCTGTCATCTAGTATCTAAACCTGTCATCTAGTATCTAAACCCGTCATCTCGTATCTAAACCTGTCATGTAGTATCTAAACCTGTCATGTAGTATCTAAACCCGTCATGTAGTATCTAAACCCGTCATGTAGTATCTAAACCCGTCATGTAGTATCTAAACCCGTCATGTAGTTTCTAAACCCGTCATGTAGTATCTAAACCCGTCATGTAGTATCTAAACCCGTCATGTAGTATCTAAACATATCATGTAGTATCTAAACATATAATCTAGTATCTAAACCCGTCATGTAGTATCTAAACCTGTCATCTAGTATCTAAACCTGTCATCTAGTATCTAAACCCGTCATGTAGTTTCTAAACCCGTCATGTAGTATCTAAACCCGTCATGTAGTATCTAAACCCGTCATGTAGTATCTAAACCCGTCATGTAGTATCTAAACCCGTCATGTAGTATCTAAACCCGTCATCTAGTATCTAAACCTGTCATGTAGTATCTAAACCTGTCATCTAGTATCTAAACCCGTCATCTAGTATCTAAACCCGTCATGTAGTATCTAAACCCGTCATGTAGTATCTAAACCCTTCATCTAGTATCTAAACCCGTCATGTAGTATCTAAACCCGTCATGTAGTATCTAAACATATCATGTAGTATCTAAACATATAATCTAGTATCTAAACCTGTCATCTAGTATCTAAACCCGTCATCTAGTATCTAAACCTGTCATGTAGTATCTAAACCTGTCATGTAGTATCTAAACCCGTCATGTAGTATCTAAACCCGTCATGTAGTATCTAAACCCGTCATGTAGTATCTACACCCGTCATGTAGTATCTAAACCCGTCATGTAGTATCTAAACCCGTCATCTAGTATCTAAACCTGTCATCTAGTATCTAAACCCGTCATCTATTATCTAAACCTGTCATGTAGTATCTAAACCTGTCATCTAGTATCTAAACCCGTCATGTAGTATCTAAACCCGTCATCTAGTATCTAAACATATCATGTAGTATCTAAACCCGTCATGTAGTATCTAAACCCGTCATCTAGTATCTAAACCTGTCATCTAGTATCTAAACCTGTCATCTAGTATCTAAACCCGTCATCTAGTATCTAAACCTGTCATGTAGTATCTAAACCCGTCATGTAGTATCTAAACCCGTCATGTAGTATCTAAACCCGTCATGTAGTATCTAAACCCGTCATGTAGTATCTAAACCCGTCATGTAGTATCTAAACCCGTCATGTAGTATCTAAACCCGCCATGTAGTTTCTAAACCCGTCATTTAGTTTCTAAACCCGTCATGTAGTATCTAAACCCGTCATGTAGTATCTAAACCCGTCATGTAGTATCTAAACCCGTCATCTAGTATCTAAACCCGTCATCTAGTATCTAAACCTGTCATCTAGTATCTAAACCCGTCATCTAGTATCTAAACCCGTCATGTAGTATCTAAACCCGTCATGTAGAATCTAAACCCGTCATGTAGTATCTAAACCCGTCATGTAGTATCTAAACCCGCCATGTAGTATCTAAACCCGTCATTTAGTTTCTAAACCCGTCATGTAGTATCTAAACCCGTCATGTAGTATCTAAACCCGTCATGTAGTATCTAAACCCGTCATCTAGTATCTAAACCCGTCATGTAGTATCTAAACATATCATGTAGTATCTAAACATATAATCTAGTATCTAAACCTGTCATGTAGTATCTAAACCTGTCATCTAGTATCTAAACCCGTCATCTAGTATCTAAACCCGCCATGTAGTATCTAAACCCGTCATGTAGTATCTAAACCCGTCATCTAGTATCTAAACCCGTCATGTAGTATCTAAACCTGTCATCTAGTATCTAAACCTGTCATCTAGTATCTAAACCCGTCATCTAGTATCTAAACCTGTCATGTAGTATCTAAACCCGTCATGTAGTATCTAAACCCGTCATGTAGTATCTAAACCCGTCATGTAGTATCTAAACATATCATGTAGTATCTAAACATATAATCTAGTATCTAAACCCGTCATGTAGTATCTAAACCCGTCATGTAGTATCTAAACCCGTCATGTAGTATCTAAACCCGTCATGTAGTATCTAAACCCGTCATGTAGTATCTAAACCCGTCATGTAGTATCTAAACCCGTCATCTAGTATCTAAACCCGTCATGTAGTATCTAAACATATCATGTAGTATCTAAACATATAATCTAGTATCTAAACCCGTCATGTAGTATCTAAACCCGTCATGTAGTTTCTAAACCCGTCATGTAGTATCTAAACCCGTCATGTAGAATCTAAACCCGTCATGTAGTATCTAAACCCGTCATCTAGTATCTAAACCTGTCATCTAGTATCTAAACCCGTCATCTAGTATCTAAACCTGTCATGTAGTATCTAAACCTGTCATCTAGTATCTAAACCCGTCATCTAGTATCTAAACCCGTCATGTAGTATCTAAACCCGTCATGTAGTATCTAAACCCGTCATCTAGTATCTAAACCCGTCATGTAGTATCTAAACCTGTCATCTAGTATCTAAACCTGTCATCTAGTATCTAAACCCGTCATCTAGTATCTAAACCTGTCATGTAGTATCTAAACCTGTCATGTAGTATCTAAACCCGTCATGTAGTATCTAAACCCGTCATGTAGTATCTAAACCCGTCTTGTAGTATATAAACCCGTCATGTAGTATTTAAACCCGTCATGTAGTATCTAAACCCGTCATGTAGTATCTAAACCCGTCATGTAGTATCTAAACCCGTCATGTAGTATCTAAACATATCATGTAGTATCTAAACATATAATCTAGTATCTAAACCCGTCATGTAGTATCTAAACCTGTCATCTAGTATCTAAACCTGTCATCTAGTATCTAAACCCGTCATCTAGTATCTAAACCTGTCATCTAGTATCTAAACCCGTCATCTAGTATCTAAACCTGTCATGTAGTATCTAAACCTGTCATGTAGTATCTAAACCCGTCATGTAGTATCTAAACCCGTCATGTAGTATCTAAACGCGTCATGTAGTATCTAAACCCGTCATGTAGTATCTAAACCCGTCATGTAGTTTCTAAACCCGTCATGTAGTATCTAAACCTGTCATGTAGTATCTAAACCCGTCATGTAGTATCTAAACCCGTCATCTAGTATCTAAACCCGTCATGTAGTATCTAAACCCGTCATGTAGTATCTAAACCCGTCATCTAGTATCTAAACCCGTCATGTAGTATCTAAACCCGTCATGTAGTATCTAAACCCGTCATGTAGTATCTAAACCCGTCATCTAGTATCTAAACCCGTCATGTAGTATCTAAACATATCATGTAGTATCTAAACATATAATCTAGTATCTAAACCTGTCATGTAGTATCTAAACCTGTCATCTAGTATCTAAACCCGTCATCTAGTATCTAAACCCGCCATGTAGTATCTAAACCCGTCATGTAGTATCTAAACCCGTCATCTAGTATCTAAACCCGTCATGTAGTATCTAAACCTGTCATCTAGTATCTAAACCTGTCATCTAGTATCTAAACCCGTCATCTAGTATCTAAACCTGTCATGTAGTATCTAAACCCGTCATGTAGTATCTAAACCCGTCATGTAGTATCTAAACCCGTCATGTAGTATCTAAACATATCATGTAGTATCTAAACATATAATCTAGTATCTAAACCTGTCATCTAGTATCTAAACCCGTCATCTAGTATCTAAACCTGTCATGTAGTATCTAAACCTGTCATGTAGTATCTAAACCCGTCATGTAGTATCTAAACCCGTCATGTAGTATCTAAAACCGTCATGTAGTATCTAAACCCGTCATGTAGTATCTAAACCCGTCATGTAGTATCTAAACCCGTCATCTAGTATCTAAACCTGTCATCTAGTATCTAAACCCGTCATCTAGTATCTAAACCTGTCATGTAGTATCTAAACCTGTCATCTAGTATCGAAACCCGTCATGTAGTATCTAAACATATCATGTAGTATCTAAACATATAATCTAGTATCTAAACCCGTCATGTAGTATCTAAACCCGTCATGTAGTATCTAAACCCGTCATGTAGTATCTAAACCCGTCATGTAGTATCTAAACCCGTCATGTAGTATCTAAACCCGTCATGTAGTATCTAAACCCGTCATCTAGTATCTAAACCCGTCATGTAGTATCTAAACATATCATGTAGTATCTAAACCCGTCATCTAGTATCTAAACCCGTCATGTAGTATCTAAACCTGTCATCTAGTATCTAAACCTGTCATCTAGTATCTAAACCCGTCATCTCGTATCTAAACCTGTCATGTAGTATCTAAACCTGTCATGTAGTATCTAAACCCGTCATGTAGTATCTAAACCCGTCATGTAGTATCTAAACCCGTCATGTAGTATCTAAACCCGTCATGTAGTTTCTAAACCCGTCATGTAGTATCTAAACCCGTCATGTAGTATCTAAACCCGTCATGTAGTATCTAAACATATCATGTAGTATCTAAACATATAATCTAGTATCTAAACCCGTCATGTAGTATCTAAACCTGTCATCTAGTATCTAAACCTGTCATCTAGTATCTAAACCCGTCATGTAGTTTCTAAACCCGTCATGTAGTATCTAAACCCGTCATGTAGTATCTAAACCCGTCATGTAGTATCTAAACCCGTCATGTAGTATCTAAACCCGTCATGTAGTATCTAAACCCGTCATCTAGTATCTAAACCTGTCATGTAGTATCTAAACCTGTCATCTAGTATCTAAACCCGTCATCTAGTATCTAAACCCGTCATGTAGTATCTAAACCCGTCATGTAGTATCTAAACCCTTCATCTAGTATCTAAACCCGTCATGTAGTATCTAAACCCGTCATGTAGTATCTAAACATATCATGTAGTATCTAAACATATAATCTAGTATCTAAACCTGTCATCTAGTATCTAAACCCGTCATCTAGTATCTAAACCTGTCATGTAGTATCTAAACCTGTCATGTAGTATCTAAACCCGTCATGTAGTATCTAAACCCGTCATGTAGTATCTAAACCCGTCATGTAGTATCTACACCCGTCATGTAGTATCTAAACCCGTCATGTAGTATCTAAACCCGTCATCTAGTATCTAAACCTGTCATCTAGTATCTAAACCCGTCATCTATTATCTAAACCTGTCATGTAGTATCTAAACCTGTCATCTAGTATCTAAACCCGTCATGTAGTATCTAAACCCGTCATCTAGTATCTAAACATATCATGTAGTATCTAAACCCGTCATGTAGTATCTAAACCCGTCATCTAGTATCTAAACCTGTCATCTAGTATCTAAACCCGTCATCTAGTATCTAAACCTGTCATCTAGTATCTAAACCCGTCATCTAGTATCTAAACCTGTCATGTAGTATCTAAACCCGTCATGTAGTATCTAAACCCGTCATGTAGTATCTAAACCCGTCATGTAGTATCTAAACCAGGCATGTAGTATCTAAACATATCATGTAGTATCTAAACATATAATCTAGTATCTAAACCCGTCATGTTGTATCTAAACCCGTCATCTAGTATCTAAACCCGTCATGTAGTATCTAAACATATCATGTAGTATCTAAACATATAATCTAGTATCTAAACCCGTCATGTAGTATCTAAACCCGTCATGTAGTATCTAAACCCGTCATCTAGTATCTAAACCCGTCATGTAGTAACTAAACCTGTCATCTAGTATCTAAACCTGTCATCTAGTATCTAAACCCGTCATCTAGTATCTAAACCTGTCATGTAGTATCTAAACCCGTCATGTAGTATCTAAACCCGTCATGTAGTATCTAAACCCGTCATGTAGTATCTAAACATATCATGTAGTATCTAAACATATAATCTAGTATCTAAACCTGTCATCTAGTATCTAAACCCGTCATCAGTATCTAAACCTGTCATGTAGTATCTAAACCTGTCATGTAGTATCTAAACCCGTCATGTAGTATCTAAACCCGTCATGTAGTATCTAAACCCGTCATGTAGTATCTAAACCCGTCATGTAGTATCTAAACCCTTCATGTAGTATCTAAACCTGTCATGTAGTATCTAAACCTGTCATGTAGTATCTAAACCCGTCATGTAGTATCTAAACCCGTCATGTAGTATCTAAACCCGTCATGTAGTATCTAAACCCGTCATGTAGTATCTAAACCCGTCATGTAGTATCTAAACCCGTCATGTAGTATCTAAACCCGTCATCTAGTATCTAAACCTGTCATCTAGTATCTAAACCCGTCATCTAGTATCTAAACCTGTCATGTAGTATCTAAACCTGTCATCTAGTATCTAAACCCGTCATCTAGTATCTAAACCTGTCATGTAGTATCTAAACCCGTCATGTAGTATCTAAACCCTTCATCTAGTATCTAAACCCGTCATGTAGTATCTAAACCCGTCATGTAGTATCTAAACATATCATGTAGTATCTAAACATATAATCTAGTATCTAAACCTGTCATCTAGTATCTAAACCCGTCATCTAGTATCTAAACCTGTCATGTAGTATCTAAACCTGTCATGTAGTATCTAAACCCGTCATGTAGTATCTAAACCCGTCATGTAGTATCTAAACCCGTCATCTAGTATCTAAACCTGTCATGTAGTATCTAAACCTGTCATCTAGTATCTAAACCCGTCATCTAGTATCTAAACCCGTCACGTAGTATCTAAACCCGTCATGTAGTTTCTAAACCTGTCATGTAGTATCTAAACCCGTCATGTAGTATCTAAACCCGTCATGTAGTATCTAAACCTGTCATGTAGTAGCTAAACCTGTCATTTAGTATCTAAACCCGTCATGTAGTATCTAAACCCGTCATGTAGTATCTAAACCCGTCATGTGGTATCTAAACCCGTCATGTAGTATCTAAACCCGTCATGTAGTATCTAAACCCGTCATCTAGTATCTAAACCTGTCATCTAGTATCTAAACCCGTCATCTAGTATCTAAACCTGTCATGTAGTATCTAAACCTGTCATCTAGTATCTAAACCCGTCATGTAGTATCTAAACATATCATGTAGTATCTAAACATATAATCTAGTATCTAAACCCGTCATGTAGTATCTAAACCCGTCATGTAGTATCTAAACCCGTCATGTAGTATCTAAACCCGTCATGTAGTATCTAAACCCGTCATGTAGTATCTAAACCCGTCATGTAGTATCTAAACCCGTCATCTAGTATCTAAACCCGTCATGTAGTATCTAAACCCGTCATGTAGTATCTAAACCCGTCATGTAGTATCTAAACCTGTCATGTAGTATCTAAACCCGTCATGTAGTATCTAAACCCGTCATGTAGTATCTAAACATACCATGTAGTATCTAAACATATAATCTAGTATCTAAACCTGTCATCTAGTATCTAAACCCGTCATCTAGTATCTAAACCTGTCATGTAGTATCTAAACCTGTCATGTAGTATCTAAACCCGTCATGTAGTATCTAAACCCGTCATGTAGTATCTAAACATACCATGTAGTATCTAAACATATAATCTAGTATCTAAACCTGTCATCTAGTATCTAAACCCGTCATCTAGTATCTAAACCTGTCATGTAGTATCTAAACCCGTCATGTAGTATCTAAACCCGTCATGTAGTATCTAAACCCGTCATGTAGTATCTAAACCCGTCATGTAGTATCTAAACCCGTCATGTAGTATCTAAACCCGTCATCTAGTATCTAAACCTGTCATCTAGTATCTAAACCCGTCATCTAGTATCTAAACCTGTCATGTAGTATCTAAACCTGTCATCTAGTATCTAAACCCGTCATGTAGTATCTAAACATATCATGTAGTATCTAAACATATAATCTAGTATCTAAACCCGTCATGTAGTATCTAAACCCGTCATGTAGTATCTAAACCCGTCATGTAGTATCTAAACCCGTCATGTAGTATCTAAACCCGTCATGTAGTATCTAAACCCGTCATGTAGTATCTAAACCCGTCATCTAGTATCTAAACCCGTCATGTAGTATCTAAACATATCATGTAGTATCTAAACATATAATCTAGTATCTAAACCCGTCATGTAGTATCTAAACCCGTCATGTAGTATCTAAACCCGTCATGTAGTATCTAAACCCGTCATGTAGTATCTAAACCCGTCATGTAGTATCTAAACCCGTCGTCTAGTATCTAAACCTGTCATCTCGTATCTAAACATATCATGTAGTATCTAAACATATAATCTAGCATCTAAACCCGTCATGTAGTATCTAAACCTGTCATCTAGTATCTAAACCCGTCATCTAGTATCTAAACCCGTCATGTAGTATCTAAACCCGTCATGTAGTATCTAAACCCGTCATCTAGTATCTAAACCCGTCATGTAGTATCTAAACCTGTCATCTAGTATCTAAACCTGTCATCTAGTATCTAAACCCGTCATCTAGTATCTAAACCTGTCATGTAGTATCTAAACCCGTCATGTAGTATCTAAACCCGTCATGTAGTATCTAAACCCGTCATGTAGTATCTAAACCTGTCATCTAGTATCTAAACCCGTCATCTAGTATCTAAACCCGTCATGTAGTATCTAAACATATCATGTAGTATCTAAACATATAATCTAGAATCTAAACCCGTCATGTAGTATCTAAACCCGTCATGTAGTATCTTAACCCGTCATGTAGTATCTAAACCCGTCATGTAGTATCTAAACCCGTCATGTAGTATCTAAACCCGTCATGTAGTATCTAAACCCGTCATGTAGTATCTAAACATATCATGTAGTATCTAAACATATAATCTAGTATCTAAACCCGTCATGTAGTATCTAAACCCGTCATCTAGTATCTAAACCTGTCATCTAGTATCTAAACCCGTCATCTAGTATCTAAACCCGTCATGTAGTATCTAAACCCGTCATGTAGAATCTAAACCCGTCATGTAGTATCTAAACCCGTCATGTAGTATCTAAACCCGTCATGTAGTATCTAAACCCGTCATTTAGTTTCTAAACCCGTCATGTAGTATCTAAACCCGTCATGTAGTATCTAAACCCGTCATGTAGTATCTAAACCCGTCATCTAGTATCTAAACCCGTCATGTAGTATCTAAACATATCATGTAGTATCTAAACATATAATCTAGTATCTAAACCTGTCATCTAGTATCTAAACCTGTCATCTAGTATCTAAACCCGTCATCTAGTATCTAAACCCGCCATGTAGTATCTAAACCCGTCATGTAGTATCTAAACCCGTCATCTAGTATCTAAACCCGTCATGTAGTATCTAAACCTGTCATCTAGTATCTAAACCTGTCATCTAGTATCTAAACCCGTCATCTAGTATCTAAACCTGTCATGTAGTATCTAAACCCGTCATGTAGTATCTAAACCCGTCATGTAGTATCTAAACCCGTCATGTAGTATCTAAACATATCATGTAGTATCTAAACATATAATCTAGTATCTAAACCCGTCATGTAGTATCTAAACCCGTCATGTAGTATCTAAACCCGTCATGTAGTATCTAAACCCGTCATGTAGTATCTAAACCCGTCATGTAGTATCTAAACCCGTCATGTAGTATCTAAACCCGTCATCTAGTATCTAAACCCGTCATGTAGTATCTAAACATATCATGTAGTATCTAAACATATAATCTAGTATCTAAACCCGTCATGTAGTATCTAAACCCGTCATGTAGTTTCTAAACCCGTCATGTAGTATCTAAACCCGTCATGTAGAATCTAAACCCGTCATGTAGTATCTAAACCCGTCATCTAGTATCTAAACCTGTCATCTAGTATCTAAACCCGTCATCTAGTATCTAAACCTGTCATGTAGTATCTAAACCTGTCATCTAGTATCTAAACCCGTCATCTAGTATCTAAACCCGTCATGTAGTATCTAAACCCGTCATGTAGTATCTAAACCCGTCATCTAGTATCTAAACCCGTCATGTAGTATCTAAACCTGTCATCTAGTATCTAAACCTGTCATCTAGTATCTAAACCCGTCATCTAGTATCTAAACCTGTCATGTAGTATCTAAACCTGTCATGTAGTATCTAAACCCGTCATGTAGTATCTAAACCCGTCATGTAGTATCTAAACCCGTCTTGTAGTATATAAACCCGTCATGTAGTATTTAAACCCGTCATGTAGTATCTAAACCCGTCATGTAGTATCTAAACCCGTCATGTAGTATCTAAACCCGTCATGTAGTATCTAAACATATCATGTAGTATCTAAACATATAATCTAGTATCTAAACCCGTCATGTAGTATCTAAACCTGTCATCTAGTATCTAAACCTGTCATCTAGTATCTAAACCCGTCATCTAGTATCTAAACCTGTCATCTAGTATCTAAACCCGTCATCTAGTATCTAAACCTGTCATGTAGTATCTAAACCTGTCATGTAGTATCTAAACCCGTCATGTAGTATCTAAACCCGTCATGTAGTATCTAAACGCGTCATGTAGTATCTAAACCCGTCATGTAGTATCTAAACCCGTCATGTAGTTTCTAAACCCGTCATGTAGTATCTAAACCTGTCATGTAGTATCTAAACCCGTCATGTAGTATCTAAACCCGTCATCTAGTATCTAAACCCGTCATGTAGTATCTAAACCCGTCATGTAGTATCTAAACCCGTCATCTAGTATCTAAACCCGTCATGTAGTATCTAAACCCGTCATGTAGTATCTAAACCCGTCATGTAGTATCTAAACCCGTCATCTAGTATCTAAACCCGTCATGTAGTATCTAAACATATCATGTAGTATCTAAACATATAATCTAGTATCTAAACCTGTCATGTAGTATCTAAACCTGTCATCTAGTATCTAAACCCGTCATCTAGTATCTAAACCCGCCATGTAGTATCTAAACCCGTCATGTAGTATCTAAACCCGTCATCTAGTATCTAAACCCGTCATGTAGTATCTAAACCTGTCATCTAGTATCTAAACCTGTCATCTAGTATCTAAACCCGTCATCTAGTATCTAAACCTGTCATGTAGTATCTAAACCCGTCATGTAGTATCTAAACCCGTCATGTAGTATCTAAACCCGTCATGTAGTATCTAAACATATCATGTAGTATCTAAACATATAATCTAGTATCTAAACCTGTCATCTAGTATCTAAACCCGTCATCTAGTATCTAAACCTGTCATGTAGTATCTAAACCTGTCATGTAGTATCTAAACCTGTCATGTAGTATCTAAACCCGTCATGTAGTATCTAAACCCGTCATGTAGTATCTAAAACCGTCATGTAGTATCTAAACCCGTCATGTAGTATCTAAACCCGTCATGTAGTATCTAAACCCGTCATCTAGTATCTAAACCTGTCATCTAGTATCTAAACCCGTCATCTAGTATCTAAACCTGTCATGTAGTATCTAAACCTGTCATCTAGTATCGAAACCCGTCATGTAGTATCTAAACATATCATGTAGTATCTAAACATATAATCTAGTATCTAAACCCGTCATGTAGTATCTAAACCCGTCATGTAGTATCTAAACCCGTCATGTAGTATCTAAACCCGTCATGTAGTATCTAAACCCGTCATGTAGTATCTAAACCCGTCATGTAGTATCTAAACCCGTCATCTAGTATCTAAACCCGTCATGTAGTATCTAAACATATCATGTAGTATCTAAACATATAATCTAGTATCTAAACCCGTCATGTAGTATCTAAACCCGTCATGTAGTTTCTAAACCCGTCATGTAGTATCTAAACCCGTCATGTAGAATCTAAACCCGTCATGTAGTATCTAAACCCGTCATCTAGTATCTAAACCTGTCATCTAGTATCTAAACCCGTCATCTAGTATCTAAACCTGTCATGTAGTATCTAAACCTGTCATCTAGTATCTAAACCCGTCATCTAGTATCTAAACCCGTCATGTAGTATCTAAACCCGTCATGTAGTATCTAAACCCGTCATCTAGTATCTAAACCCGTCATGTAGTATCTAAACCTGTCATCTAGTATCTAAACCTGTCATCTAGTATCTAAACCCGTCATCTAGTATCTAAACCTGTCATGTAGTATCTAAACCTGTCATGTAGTATCTAAACCCGTCATGTAGTATCTAAACCCGTCATGTAGTATCTAAACCCGTCATGTAGTATCTAAACCCGTCATGTAGTATCTAAACCCGTCATGTAGTTTCTAAACCCGTCATGTAGTATCTAAACCCGTCATGTAGTATCTAAACCCGTCATGTAGTATCTAAACATATCATGTAGTATCTAAACATATAATCTAGTATCTAAACCCGTCATGTAGTATCTAAACCTGTCATCTAGTATCTAAACCTGTCATCTAGTATCTAAACCCGTCATGTAGTTTCTAAACCCGTCATGTAGTATCTAAACCCGTCATGTAGTATCTAAACCCGTCATGTAGTATCTAAACCCGTCATGTAGTATCTAAACCCGTCATGTAGTATCTAAACCCGTCATCTAGTATCTAAACCTGTCATGTAGTATCTAAACCTGTCATCTAGTATCTAAACCCGTCATCTAGTATCTAAACCCGTCATGTAGTATCTAAACCCGTCATGTAGTATCTAAACCCTTCATCTAGTATCTAAACCCGTCATGTAGTATCTAAACCCGTCATGTAGTATCTAAACATATCATGTAGTATCTAAACATATAATCTAGTATCTAAACCTGTCATCTAGTATCTAAACCCGTCATCTAGTATCTAAACCTGTCATGTAGTATCTAAACCTGTCATGTAGTATCTAAACCCGTCATGTAGTATCTAAACCCGTCATGTAGTATCTAAACCCGTCATGTAGTATCTACACCCGTCATGTAGTATCTAAACCCGTCATGTAGTATCTAAACCCGTCATCTAGTATCTAAACCTGTCATCTAGTATCTAAACCCGTCATCTATTATCTAAACCTGTCATGTAGTATCTAAACCTGTCATCTAGTATCTAAACCCGTCATGTAGTATCTAAACCCGTCATCTAGTATCTAAACATATCATGTAGTATCTAAACCCGTCATGTAGTATCTAAACCCGTCATCTAGTATCTAAACCTGTCATCTAGTATCTAAACCCGTCATCTAGTATCTAAACCTGTCATCTAGTATCTAAACCCGTCATCTAGTATCTAAACCTGTCATGTAGTATCTAAACCCGTCATGTAGTATCTAAACCCGTCATGTAGTATCTAAACCCGTCATGTAGTATCTAAACCAGGCATGTAGTATCTAAACATATCATGTAGTATCTAAACATATAATCTAGTATCTAAACCCGTCATGTTGTATCTAAACCCGTCATCTAGTATCTAAACCCGTCATGTAGTATCTAAACATATCATGTAGTATCTAAACATATAATCTAGTATCTAAACCCGTCATGTAGTATCTAAACCCGTCATGTAGTATCTAAACCCGTCATCTAGTATCTAAACCCGTCATGTAGTAACTAAACCTGTCATCTAGTATCTAAACCTGTCATCTAGTATCTAAACCCGTCATCTAGTATCTAAACCTGTCATGTAGTATCTAAACCCGTCATGTAGTATCTAAACCCGTCATGTAGTATCTAAACCCGTCATGTAGTATCTAAACATATCATGTAGTATCTAAACATATAATCTAGTATCTAAACCTGTCATCTAGTATCTAAACCCGTCATCAGTATCTAAACCTGTCATGTAGTATCTAAACCTGTCATGTAGTATCTAAACCCGTCATGTAGTATCTAAACCCGTCATGTAGTATCTAAACCCGTCATGTAGTATCTAAACCCGTCATGTAGTATCTAAACCCGTCATGTAGTATCTAAACCTGTCATGTAGTATCTAAACCTGTCATGTAGTATCTAAACCCGTCATGTAGTATCTAAACCCGTCATGTAGTATCTAAACCCGTCATGTAGTATCTAAACCCGTCATGTAGTATCTAAACCCGTCATGTAGTATCTAAACCCGTCATCTAGTATCTAAACCTGTCATCTAGTATCTAAACCCGTCATCTAGTATCTAAACCTGTCATGTAGTATCTAAACCTGTCATCTAGTATCTAAACCCGTCATCTAGTATCTAAACCCGTCATGTAGTATCTAAACCCGTCATGTAGTATCTAAACCCTTCATCTAGTATCTAAACCCGTCATGTAGTATCTAAACCCGTCATGTAGTATCTAAACATATCATGTAGTATCTAAACATATAATCTAGTATCTAAACCTGTCATCTAGTATCTAAACCCGTCATCTGGTATCTAAACCTGTCATGTAGTATCTAAACCTGTCATGTAGTATCTAAACCCGTCATGTAGTATCTAAACCCGTCATGTAGTATCTAAACCCGTCATGTAGTATCTACACCCGTCATGTAGTATCTAAACCCGTCATGTAGTATCTAAACCCGTCATCTAGTATCTAAACCTGTCATCTAGTATCTAAACCCGTCATCTATTATCTAAACCTGTCATGTAGTATCTAAACCTGTCATCTAGTATCTAAACCCGTCATGTAGTATCTAAACCCGTCATCTAGTATCTAAACATATCATGTAGTATCTAAACCCGTCATGTAGTATCTAAACCCGTCATCTAGTATCTAAACCTGTCATCTAGTATCTAAACCCGTCATCTAGTATCTAAACCTGTCATCTAGTATCTAAACCCTTCATCTAGTATCTAAACCTGTCATGTAGTATCTAAACCCGTCATGTAGTATCTAAACCCGTCATGTAGTATCTAAACCCGTCATGTAGTATCTAAACCAGGCATGTAGTATCTAAACATATCATGTAGTATCTAAACATATAATCTAGTATCTAAACCCGTCATGTTGTATCTAAACCCGTC